>NC_087173.1:570000-572500 GCF_035594125.1 Scylla paramamosain
ACAGGCGTCCCCCAGGCTTGCTTCCGCGCTGTATGTCTTCTGTAGGAGGCATTAGAGTACCTGCAGAGACCTGTTTGCCGACCCGTGCTCTCTTCCTAATCCTGAAACCCCCAGTCGCGTGTCCCGGTTGCCCCAAGCAGACTCACAGTTTCCTGTCCCGGTGAGTGACGCTCGTGAACCCAAAACGTTTTGAGTACGGGGTCTGAATTCCTTCCGAGAGATTATATTGCTTTCTGTTGTTGTTGCTTTTTTGGGGGGGAGGGGGGGGCGGGGAGGGATGGAAAGGATTTTGAACCAATTATAGATCGTTGTTGTTGTTGTTGTTGTTGTTGTTGTTGTTGTTTCTTATTGTTATATTTCACTCTTCCTTCGATTTTTGTAATTATTTTTTTCTTAAGCAATGTTATGCTCGTACTCTCTCTCTCTCTCTCTCTCTCTCTCCTCTCTCTCTCTCTCTCTCTCTCTCTCTCTCTCTCTCTCTCTCTCTCTCTCTCTCTCAGGTGGCATTGCAGCGAGGATTCGTTTCAGATATTTCACGTCGTGTTTTCCTCGCACAAAACTCCAAAAATCATATTTTGTGGCGCCCAAAAGATGGCCTGCATTACCTTACAGGCCCGCACAAACTGCCATTCCCAGGAAATAATGTAACCTGCTACTACGTCTCTCTCTCTCTCTCTCTCTCTCTCTCTCTCTCTCTCTCTCTCTCTCTCTCTCTCTCTCTCTCTCTCTCTCTCTCTCTCTCTCTCTCTCTTTAATACATACTGAAAGGGAGAGATGAAGTGCAGTATCCCCTACAAATTCATAGAAAACGATGACTGCTATAAATTTCCTCATATTTTGTAAACAGCTAAATTATTTTACCTCTGTTCCAGTTAGTGAAAATCTGGAACATATAGTCTGGCATGCACACCTGTTAATCGGCGCTTTGTCAAACATTAGAGCCATTAAAAACGAAAGAAAAACAAGTGCAAGTTTAAAAGTTTACTCTGCAGCAATCTGTTTCATTTCACTCACTAAAGAAAACGAATGGAAAATTTTCTCGGGTAGAAACTTTCGGGAGAGGCGGATGGAGGGGAGTCTAGTTTTAACTTCACCCAAAGATCTCAACCAGAAAATTGCGCCGATCTTTTTTCCTTGTTTTCTTAGGTTTCATAAAGTGGCACGCGACTCACAAAGCTTACGATATCGAGGATAAGGGAGGCAGACTTACGCCGCTCTTCATTTCCAGACTTGGAAGATTAAAAAGAAACAGGAAAAGAGTGAAAGAATGCATCTTCCTCGGCAGGTAAGTTGAAACAAAAAATGTAAGTTCGTCTGGAAATGCTAGAAAAAAGTCATACAACTGAATCCAATAATACGGGGCGATGATAAAATCCATTTCACTTAATATAAAACAAGCATATTTTGTAAAACTAACGTACAAGATACTTATGTGTTGCGTCAAATGCCATTATATCTTTTAAATAAAGGTAAAAAATAATGGAATATGTGTAAAAATGAAAGAAAGTTATTCAGAACAAATATCTCGTATTCACATGGCAGTCTTCAAAAATATTAGCGTGAAAGCTGCCAACTGAATGCACCGAACACCGTTAATTATTTTTACGCTGAATAAGACTCAGAGAATCAAACAAATATATCTTGAACAGACAGAAAATTGCAGTCTTCACTATGCAGTTTTCAGGGATGTTGCACCTACAGAATGAATCATATTCCGCTACTTCCTCTTAAAACAACGCACCAATACTGAAACAGACTAATAATAATGAAAGAGACATAGCTGTAGAAAAATTGCATAAATTTTGGAAAATCACAGAAAGTCAGCAACAGGATTCATGAAATACTCTTACCTCTTTTAAAATAAGTTATGATTAATAAAAAAGACTCAGATAATTAAACATTTCAGTCCTTAAAATTCACGGTTTCCAAAGGCAAAGCAAGACGAAAGTTGCTAATACGATCCACTACACACGGCGCTTCCTTCTCAACACAAGACACCACCACTCAAATGGACTCGGAGTTAAACGAACATGTTGTGGAAAGCAGAGAAACGCAGGAAATACTACATGTCATAATTTCCAGATTCTACTGCACACAATACAGAGACTGAAATTGTCTCCAATAAATCAAGTTTTCCATCAACGTTTACGTAATGACAATACGCAAAGTAACGCTCCATTGAAATAATGGGGATGAAATGCAAGCACTGCCGTTTATTACAATATAGAGAAATTATTGGCAAGTGTGGAAACAGCCAGACTGGTGCGGGTACGTACACTTTTCCTCTAAAACAAATGGTGCAGTTCATAAAAATCGAAAAGTGCTTAAAACTATTGAAATACTCATAGAAAGTGCGAATGAAAAAAAAAAAAAGTAAAAAAAGACACGAAAATACACACAATTCTAACAAACATCACTGCAGATAATTAATAGACACATAAAAATCGTTACTCACATTCCCCACAGTGGTGACAAACAACGCAGCCAACGTTGAGTCATG
>NC_087173.1:577500-640000 GCF_035594125.1 Scylla paramamosain
ACTCTGGAGTATGGAGGACTCAGCCTTTTTAAATTCCCCTTTTCACCTTATTTCCCTCACTCAGGTATGACAGACAGGTAAAACGCAAGGGAATGAAATAATAAACCTCTCAATATTAAGATAAAACTGCGACCAACTCAGAGAGAGAAATGCAAGAAAGAACAGAGCCTTTTAAGCTTCTCTTCTGACGTCATTTTAGCCACTCAAGTATGATGGGCAGGAAAAACACAAGTGATCGTGACAATAACATCCAAGGGAAATTAATAATAATAAGCCTTTAAACATTAAAATCAAACTCGTACTTACTAAAAGAGAGGATCTCATGCAAACAAAGAGAAAAAATCCTTTAAGCCTCTTCTCTAACCTCATTTCTTCCATAAAGGTATGACGGACGGGGAAAAAAGGAAGGGTGAACGTAACAATAAACCTTTCAGTCAAAATAAAACTGGATCAGGAACACACAGAGAACATAGAGTTTTAAGTTATTCTTCTGACCATCTTTTCCTTCACTCAGGTATGAGAGGTAAAACAAAAGTAACCTTAAATCATCGAAAAATTGAAGTACCACATCATTACACCACTTGCTATCCTTCTCTCTTAAAACCACAAGAAAAAGTCTTTCAAAAGTCGTACATAATAATGTGAAAGAATGGCTAGTAGTGAAAGGGTTAATTACACAACTTACCATCCTTACCTCCCACATATGGTTTTAACCCTTTGAATACCACGACAGTGGGTCACTTTCATTGCGAATATCATTACAGAAATATAAGAAGTTCAAGATGATTTTGTTGTAATTAGAACATCAAAAACTGCCTCTTGGTACTCGTTAACTACTATATCTCCGTTTACTTCTTTCATAATTAATAACAGATGACTTTGTGAGGCTCAGATAGCGTCTAGTGCTGAATATAAAGTTGACAGATAATATAAAGGAAAATGTACCAAAACTAAAGTACAAAAGAAACATACACAACACCTTCCACATACGTCCATTTTTCAAAGCGTTCTCCTCAGGTTGCATGTCAGTATCCAGACTACAAGCCGCGAGTAGAGTCTTGTAAGGAAAGATTTTAATTACCGGGTTGAATCTCTCCGTTAGTCAGCTTCATCTCAGGTCTTTCATCTCCACCAGAATCAAGGCAAGTGTGCCAAGCTTATGAAAATTCCTCTGTAAATATGTTTTTCCGATTTCTCTCTCTCTCTCTCTCTCTCTCTCTCTCTCTCTCTCTCTCTCTCTCTCTCTCTCTCTCTCTCTCTCTCTCTCTCTCTCTCTCTCTCTCTCTCCGTATATTTTTGTATATTAAAACAATTTTTTTTCATTTTTTCACAGACAATGTTTAATAATCTCTCTCTCTCTCTCTCTCTCTCTCTCTCTCTCTCTCTCTCTCTCTCTCTCTCTCTCTCTCTCTCTCTCTCTCTCTCTCTCTCTCTCGGATATGTACGGCATAGAAATGGTTATATTATTTTACCTGGAGATTTATATTTATTAAAGGTGCAACACAGGTAAATAATGTAATCAATATCGAGTTCAAGTATTTTGTATCGATCCTATTTCATTAACAGGCTAATTTACTTTACGTATTAACAAAAGGGCAATGAATTTTCAGTTTGACTTTTTTTTTTCATAGTACAAAATGTTTAAGTGTTCGTTATTATTCGTATGGAAATTAACTTAAGCCTTCAATTACCGTTCATAGGACAGTTTTCATTCTTTTTCTTTTTTTGTCATTAAAATCTTGTTTTATCGTTACCATTCATACTTTTTTGTTTCGTTTACTTTTATAGGAATATATATATCTAGGTTTTTATAACGACCCAAAGAACAATGAAGGTAAGATTTAATGTCATTTATTGGACAAGCAACATTCAAGTTCACGTTACCATTCCCTGTCCTTGCAATCAGCCAAGCTTTCAATGTGTAAGAGAAATCTCGTGTTTGCTCATGTCCATCTACCCAACAATTGTCGCCCCGGAAACGCATAGAGGGACAAGTGTTCAGAGTGAAGCACTGATGCGAACCTGACTGACGGTGAAGGAATTAACTGAAAACATAACAACCATTGGGTAACGAAATTATTCCTAAAACAAGCAACGTTTATGAATAGTGAAAATCATTCGTTCCATTTTGTATGATGTGAATTACCCTCTCTCTCTCTCTCTCTCTCTCTCTCTCTCTCTCTCTCTCTCTCTCTCTCTCTCTCTCTCTACGGTAATGATAACATATTTTGTAGTGGTGTCAAAGTATCATGCACCTAATCACACAATCTCTCTCTCTCTCTCTCTCTCTCTCTCTCTCTCTCTCTCTCTCTCTCTCTCTCTCTCTCTCTCTCTCTCTCTCTCTCTACCTACTAAACACGCCACCTACAAATTCTCTCTCAATATACCACGCCTATAAATAATCTCCCACCTTGTACATAGCTTCCATCAATTCCCCCTGCAACCTACGAGTTATCCCGCACTCTACGCGCCAATAATGAAAAATAACGAGGCTGTGACGTCCAAATTGGTGGGAGATGCATCGCGCCATCATATGCACACACTGACACGACACGACCAAGGGGAACGTGTGTGATGTTGGTTCGTGTTTGTGAGTTATGTGAGCTTTCTTTGGCTATTTTACTGTGTTATGCTGCAGTTTATGACACTAAAAAGCACTGTATGTAATTATGACAAGCATCTACGATAAAAAAAATAGATCAAAAGAATTTTTTTTCACTGTAATGCGCTAAACTTTGCAAACTTAAAAGTACTGCACACAATTCTAATAATTACATACGTATGTACAAGAATGACAGTAAATTATTGTACAAGAATTTTTTTTTTCCATTATCTAGCCAGCATAATGAAGAGAAAGAAATGAAAGAGTAGTTTATCGGTACAAAACTGTGAGTCATAAGCAGTGAAAAAGCTTAATCAGAGACCTATTATCAAAGGCTACACTGATAATTAGTCTTTTTTTATTCCTGTGGATGATGCAGAATCCTTGCTAAATAATGATTAAAATCACAATAAAGACTTAGAAAACTACAATGACTATTACTACAGCCTGTGAATGTTGCGATAAGACGTAGAAATGTTTGATAATGTTGTCTGTCCTAATCCAAGTCAGATTCAGTGGGGATACGTTCTCCCTGGCCGTCCTTGTCCACATGTCACATTCGATCTAGTTCAAATTGAAGTAAAAAATGCAACAGTTTTGTTCGCGTGACAATGGTCAGGGTCAGATTGCGTTAGGTCTTATGTCTCCACGAATACCTCTGGCTGGTTAAATTTATTGGTTCTTTTTTTTTTTTTAATTTTATTTATTTACTTATTTTTCTTTTCTTGTTATGGTTAATGTAAGTGATGCCTGTGTTAAGTACTGTGACAGGTGGGGAGGTGTTGTGTTGCACTATACTCCACACTCAGATGATGGAGTAAAAAATATACATTCGTACCTTAATAAAAAAAGAAAAAGTCGTAATTTAACCACTTATTCATAGCGATAAAAAAAATAAAAATAAATAAATAAATGAAAACTCGAGTTGAACATATGTTGCAGTGTGTTATATAAGTCAGTAAATAAGTGACAGCCTTGGGAGCAAGACAAAAACAAAAAAGTGTTGCCGTTTAATACGCTAATCGTAGTGAATATCCTTCCCAATATGGAAAACACCCATTGGCCATGTCTTATATGAATTAATTTAATTTACTTTCCTTAAGCATATTAATTTACTCCACCAGCCGTTCCTTGGAATCCACTCCAGGGGTGACTATAACAAGTTTGCACTTGCTCCGGTTCATAATACTCTCCTCCTGCATACTGGATCCCTGTCGCCCGCCCTTCCCTCATCTCCCTGAAGCATTCCAGCACTGTCTTGCTATCTGATGAGGGATGCTCCCCTCACACCCACGGCGTCCACTCCACCTTTTTATTCATATTCATATCCTCCTTGTCACTTCATTCTTCCCAATATCAATTGAGATGAATACCAAACTACTTCAATGAGCATAACACTTCACATAGAGTTGAATATCCTTATATCCACGTTCCTGATCCTATCATAACAATATATACAAATACCGAATTTCATGCGTGGAAAGAGGACTCTTCTATAAATATTAAAGGAAGGAAGCTAAAAGAAAAAAAAAACCGTAGAGGGCAAGAGACTTTATGGCGCACAGTATTTCACAGAGACATGAGTATTCATTTTTCCGTCTCTCTTCAGCATACATACAGATGAGGGGCGCTGCACTATGGGGACGTGATTGGATGAGCGCGGATAGGGTGGACATGAATGCGGTGGAATGGCGGCCCTGATGGTGGTTAACCAGCCATTAAGTGTTCCCCGCCCCTCAAAAAGAATAAAAAGCACATTTATTTTTAATATAAATAATTCACCGTTACATGGACACTTTTAACTCTCAACACATTGCCGGTGGCTGGAAGCACCAGACACTGATGCTGAGGCACGGTAAAAAGGCAATCACGGAAGGTCAGTACCCCTCTACACTAGGAAATTTAAGCTTCCAAGTATAATAATAGCAGCTTGGTCTCTCTCTCTCTCTCTCTCTCTCTCTCTCTCTCTCTCTCTCTCTCTCTCTCTCTCTCTCTCTCTCTCATGGTAATTAGTGCACCAGGACTCCCCCACATGTGCACTACACGTGGTGATGGCGGCACGAACGGAATGAATTAAACAGACGAGTCAGTCGGCAGCCAATCATTGTATTACCAAGGCTAATCAGGTGCTCATTCCCGCATTTTTGGCATACTGACGACCCTCACTGAATTATATTCTTAACTCTTACAAACACAAGGTCTCGTCCTGGAGCCCTCTGTTCTTGTGTCATGAGGTGTAACGATAACAAGCTCAACTTTGCTTTTCATTTCTTTTTTTTTTTTAGTACCGCAGCAGCAGCAGATGAATACTCTAGCCAGAATTTTCATTTTTTCAATGTCTGCCGTTTTTTAGAATCTTTTATTTGACCTACTTTACACTTTCCTAAATGACCCAGGTGACCTCGTTTCTCCCATTCCCTATTATCACAATATCCGTAAAAATGTCCTACCTTTCTCCATCAGGTATAGTTACTATTGTCAACACCGTCCAAACTATACTTAACTTCCTAACTACTTTCTCTACTTCCTATTCTTCTCTGAAAGGTACTAATCGTGTTCACCTTGACGCAAGTGTTCTAAAAAATATGAGGCACCATTCTTGTTCTCTGTAAAGTAAGTGTATTTGAGGAAGCATAAAATATAAACCGCTTTGATACTGTAAGATTTCCTAGTCATATCCCATTGCAAGCACTTCTGACCTCCTTCAAGATTCATTGAAGACATCATACTAATATCAACATCACCGAGTGTTAAAATTAGAAGGATTAAGTAAAGACAATCAGTCACTGCTAGCATCCAAACTAATATTATATTCCTCTCCCTCCTTTGCATAATTGATCTTTCCAAGATTAAGTCTATCAAAATCACATGAAAGGGGAAGAATGACTGGCTTTCAATATCCTTAAATCAATAAGCTTGTTCTCCTTCCTCACATTTCCACAAAATAAATTTCCACAAATAAATGACCAAAGCGAAATTAAAATTAACTAGAGTAAAATCCACATAAATAAAATACTAGAAATATGAAAAAAAAAAAACGAATTATTCTCATTCCCAAAGTTGGATTCTTCTAATATAAATATGAGAGAGAGAGAGAGAGAGAGAGAGAGAGAGAGAGAGAGAGAGAGAGAGAGAGAGAGAGAGAGAGAGAGAGAGAGAGAGAGAGAGAGAGAGAGAGAGAGAGAGAGAGAGAGAGAGAGAGAGAGAGAGAGAGAGAGAGAGAGAGAGAGAGAGAGAGAGAGAGAGAGAGAGAGAGAGAGAGAGAGAGAGAGAGAGAGAGAGAGAGAGAGAGAGAGAATCACCACCAGAACTCATTATCAAAGAAAATAATTTACTCCTCTCTGCATGACTAACCTTGTCAACCTAGTAGTGTCAGTCATAAATTCCCCGATTATTATCATTATCGACACAACGAACCAAGAAAAGGAGATGAATAAGAAATATACAGCAATTTGTAAAGAAGAAAATCGTGGTTGCTGTCGAATAATGAAGTCCTTTGCTCGAAGACTTCATAGTACCTGCCTCTTTATGATAAAATTCACCAAAAGCTCTCACATAAAAGATACAGTAAAAGACTATTTGCTGCTTACATCAATGAGCTACTCAATGAGCGCAGTTTTGTAATTTCTATTGTGCAATTCCAATCTCAGAGGTCTTATATAGGTATCACAAATCACATTAATAAGTCTGTGTCTGGCATTTTCCTGCACTGGGTCCTGATAACACACTTGTCACTGCTGTGTGAATGTCAACACGAAAACCATGAGAGAGTGAACTTGCCTAAAGTGCCGATTTTCATATTCAGCAGCAGCAGCAGCAACAACATAATTCATTTCTTCTTGTAAAGCTAAAACATGCAGTCAAATTATTTAAATGACACTTCCCCGTAACGTTCAAGTTATTGAAGCAAAATAATGCACCAACACAACAAACAATAATCAAACAAAAAATAAAATAAAACGTGAAAGTGATGCAATGTCAGAGGAGTTCCCAGAAAAAGAGAGAAAAATTATGTCATACAAATTGCGTTTCCAGAAATAAATGACCAGAGAGAGAGAGAGAGAGAGAGAGAGAGAGAGAGAGAGAGAGAGAGAGAGAGAGGAGAGAGAGAGAGAGAGAGAGAGAGAGAGAGAGAGAGAGAGAGTCATCCCATCAAGAGCCACTCGGCAGGATGTCCACTGTCCACTACCCAGCAAGGCCGTTACAAGCTCCACCTCACTGTTTACTCTCACTCCACTCCATTAAGAGAAAATTGAGCTTGTGTGTGTTGTAGTGCGTGGCGGGGGATTCAGGATAATGTAAATGGATTACTGAACAGAATATTTAATATGGTTGAGGATAATGCACACACACACACACACACACACACACACAGACATACTCTCTCACAGACATACACTCTCTCTCTCTCTCTCTCTCTCTCTGATATGATAAGCATGAGACGGTGACAAAGAAAATGTTGCGTGTTCATTAATATGGCGTCCCCTTGTTGCTACCTATGCAGAATCGTCTTGCATTTCAAGTTATGGCTTTCGGAAATGAAGCAGTGAATGGCACGACCAATCACTGCCTCTCTTAATGCAACACCTCGCCTCCAGTTGATCACGGGGAGGGAAGCGAAGTGTTTATTATGCTAACTGATCCATAATGCAAACTGTCCACACACAGGGGGACGACTAGCGGGAGTTACTGATTCACTGACTTTACTGCAGCGTCTCAAATCAACCACACGGTGAATCAAATACTAATATATGTAATACAAGTATCCTGTGACAATTTTGAGCTAACCTAACCTAACCCACAAATCAATCATTCAATCAAACATTAATAATCTATCTCCTAACACAAGCTTAGCCTAACCTGGTCAAACCTACCTTCCAACATGGTGACTTTGGCTTGTCTTAACCTATCCCTTTTTTTTTTTCCTAATGTAAGTCGGGCGATGGTTAAGGACAACTTAATATATATATATATATATATATATATATATATATATATATATATATATATATATATATATATATATATATATATATATATATATATATATATATATATATATATATATATATATATATATATATATATATATATATATATATATATATATATATATATATATATATAAGGTCCAATGAGGTGTCAATCCCCAAGGAAAACGAGCCAGAAGGTTTAACCAAAACTATTAATAAATTCTGAATTAAGGGTGTGAGTGTATTAGGTGCATGAAGTAGAATTGCGTAAACATAAGGAAGTCAGTTGTGACTGCCCCTCCCCCCCCCCCCCGCAGTGTTGTGAGACACAGGGAAACGTTCAGGGAGGTCACCGCTAGGTAGCTGATATGTTCAAAGCACCCCCTGATCCAGTGCTTGAGACTTGACATAAATTTAGTGTAATCTAAACTAACCTACCTTTTAACATGAATTTAGCCTAGCCTAGTCTAACCTATCTCTTAAGGAACACAAGCTCAGCCTAGGTTAAATTATCCTGTCCCCTAACATTTCTCTATCTCCTAATATAAGTTTATCCTAACCAGACCTACATAACACTGCGTGGGTAGTAATGCAGAAGGTACACAGCTGGACATGACAACGCACAACTTTCCCTAAGCTCTCCCGCCTCATCACACATTCCCTTAGTGCCTGTATCACAGACCTGATCACTCCCGACACTGCACAACATAAACACGCCTTTCATTGCTCAACCTGAAGTGAAAGCATGTACCATCACCATTATCACAACTGGCCATATTTATCACCATTAGCAATGCTAGTGTTAAAGAGAATAAGCATGCTCGCATATCTGCTAAGTAAACAACCCAAAGAATATGATGCGTACGTAATCTACTGCTCTCTCTCTCTCTCTCTCTCTCTCTCTCTCTCTCTCTCTCTCTCTCTCTCTCTCTCTCTCTCTCTCTCTCTCCTATTTTCACGTAAATAATTTTTATTTCCACATAAATAATAAGTAATCAGTAAGTAAAAAAAAGAAAAAGAAAAAGAAAAAGAAAAAGCAGCAGCATTATTTTTCTCCCCAGCAGACTTGATCACGTCACTCATGATAGCGACGCGCACTTCTGCCAACACACCCGAAGACATCACCGTCCTCTACAAAAGATATTGTCGAAATGGAATAGAAAGTAAGGCGAAGAGAGTGCGGAAATCCATTTATCCAACAACGCAATCGTGACAATCTGATTTACGCTAAAATGAGACGTATTAATGAGGGAGGGAGGGGGGGAGAGTTACTGCGCAGCTGGTTCTGCACTTGCATAGATAAACATCATCAAATCAGTCAGTACTATACCACTGCTATAGTATCTTCTTTACTTAATAGATAATGCCAATGAAACAGTTAAGCTGAACAAACACGGAATAAACACCACAAAGTAACGAGCCAGAGAGAGCTTTAAAAGTCGAGGAAATGAGATCCTTCTATCCTTCTCCCTTTCCTCTCACTCACTTTAATCAACATGAACACGTATCTTTTATTTCGAAAGAAGAGATTCAGAATAAGATTTGCACGTGATTCTGTCACTTCACACATAACAAATAAGCAGTACTTATGGCAGAATTCCGTGTTATATTTGTATCGACACTCAAGGGTGCCAACATATCCGAAATACGATTCTGCGCTGGTTAATACTGTAATGCCTTAAAAGTACATTTTTACAATCTCCTTCACTCTGCACAACAAAATCAGTGAAACGACTAAATACAGTAGTGAGTGGCACGGCAGAACATCGTTTAAGACAGAATGAAATATAAGAAACAGAAAAAGGAAGCAGAGCACAGATTGTATCGCAAAGGTTGGTACTCTTGTCCGCTACTGCTTGTTCCGCCACTTCGCTCTTCCGATAGTCACCACCACCATTGTTTTCTCACTGTAACGAGCAGAATACTGTGCCTGATGTGTACTTATTGACGTTATAATTGCTAGATAAGTATGTAAGTAATGAGTGGATTCACGTGGAGGTGGGGAAGCAAGGATGTGCGAGATGATTTATGAACCTGGCGAAACAGGGAAGCCAGAGAGCAGCTGCCCGCCTGTCCTCTCAATGCCCCTGCCTGCCTACTTTCACCTGTACGCCTGTCCGCCTATATTTCCTATTATGTATTGTTGTTTACTCGTCTTCGTGAAATACAGCTAAAGAGCGTGCGTGTGGCTCTTCTTCCTGCCCCTTACTTCTAACGTAACACCACTTAAAGCAATCACACCTACCTTGCACATGTACTATATTACCTCTGAGATCATAAGTTTAATAAGCATCAAAGCATTAACATTATTTACAACTCCCGGAGAGCTTCAAGAGTCAAGACAAGACGCGAGCAAACAAGCCTACCCACAAACTACCCTCATATTTCTCCTCACTCCTTCCTCACCTCAATTTCAACTCACTTTATAGTGGAAATCGAGACAAATCTCACCTGTTTCCACAATGTAAAGGACCACACGTCCTTCACCTCATATCGTCACAAGGGTTCTTTCACGCTCACTCAGTACAAAGCAACAACACTACGTACCGCCCCTGCTTTCCGAGACTGCAGGGAGGCGCTGACGAATGACTAAGGCTTGTGCCCACCTGTGACGTAATTCTTGGATGGCAATGTGCAGGAGTACCAACTCTTCCACCACGACATACTTGCGGAAGGTGGACGTTTATCTGTAAATGTATGATTACAGATAAAGGATATACATACATGCAATACATACATACATACATTCATATGGCTGTCAAAAGTATATATCGAACCATGAAACAGACCCAAAACACCTATTCTTGATAAGCCTGATAAGGTCATTCAAATATCATTAAAAATAAAAGGAAAATGTTTTCAAAAGTAAGAATCTCAACAGATAGACAGAAGGACTGGCTGACTGATTTTAAGGATAGAAGGAAGAGGAACTGGAGGAAGGGCTGGTACTCCTGCCTTCCCTCCACTCTGTCCCTCCCTCCTCCTTCCGTCCCCATCCCCTGCCTCTCTTACATTCCCTCCCTATGCCATCTCTTCCCCTCCCTCCCTCCCTCAATCTCTAAAAGTAAAATATTCAAGAGATGTTATTTACACAAGAGCTCTCATTCATCCAGCACCAAAGTTTTCAGTGACACAAAACGTAATCATTAAGCAAATAATGGTATGGATAATCCAGTCTTCCTACTACACACACACACACACACACACACACACACGAGCATCAGTCCTCCGAAAGTAAAAGGTAATCTGCAACTGACAATTCGACGTACTTTAAATAATAAAGAGAATGTTATGGCGAAAAGTAGACAATGTAACATGTATCAATCTCACAACAGGATTCTCTCTCTCTCTCTCTCTCTCTCTCTCTCTCTCTCTCTGGGCTTCGCCGCTAGAGGGCCTTGTGAATAAGCCATGGTGTGCGTTCTCCTGATTTTCTTGGGAGTTTTACGAGATATCCAGCCAACCTGCGCCTACCATATCACACAGTCACCTGTAGTAAGACCCTGTTTGGACTTTGGCTGTAGATTGGAGGTTAAATCACGTCGGCCGGGCAGGGAGTTCCCTGCACAGGCAGCTCCTCGTCTGCGCATGCGCAGTGCTTCCAGTTTGACGTTGTCATGACGTGCTGCGTCACTGTGTCCTGCGTTCCCCGAGCCCTGTTTAAGTGAGCAATGGAGTACAACGGCCCTGTCACTCACTCTCTCCTCGAGGACGACCTCGACCTTAGTGATGAGGGTGAGTGGCCTTCAATGCCACAAAAGGATCAGCAGAGCTCGGCAGCAGCCACGAGTGAGGATGGAGTTGCTCTCCCCGACGACGAAGCTTCAAGTCTTGTCAACCAATCTTCATCGGCTAAATGTCTTCTCAACAGTTCGTCTGACAGCAACGATGCCTCATCTCTGCCTGCTCCCAAGGCGGCTAAGCAGGGAATACCTTCTGTTCCCCGTGACGTTCCTTCTGCCACTTCGTCGGTTGCCTCTCCCTCCTCTGCGCCATGCATCTCGCCTCTGCCCTCACAGCCCGCGCCAGTTCCTCCAGCCTTTGCTCCACGGGATGATTACGTAAAGCTCCTCTTCCGAGGCTCTCCATCGGTGGAGACCAAGCTACGTTGGCTCTCTGAAGTCAACAAGGGCTTCAGTCTGGATCGGAGCCTTGCTGAAGTCAAGATGTCCGCTGTAACGTCTCGGTTCGTCTACATCTCCAGAAGTCGCACGGACATTATTGACAGTGTGACAAAAGGGGAATATCTGTTCTTGTTCCTTGATATGCAGGACTCCCCTCAAAGGTCTCGAAAATTCCCTACCTACCTACTGACTCGTTATCCTGTCTGTGTTGAGCCTTCCTTGGCCATGGCTTTGTCTGGGGTGTACAAAGCGAAGCGTTTCATTCAGGACGGTGAACCCATCAATCGCATCGTCATCACCTGGAGCCCTCCTGAACCCCCGCCGCCTTTTATTACTTTTGACTTTCTCCCTAGCCTCCCGCCATGCGAAGTACGCAGGATGAAGGATGAGCAGCCCTGGTGCTTTAGGTGCTGGGGCCTCGGCCACATCTCGCGCTACTGTTCCCGTCCTGAGAAGTGCGCCTGGTGCTCTGGCCAGCATCACTCTCTCGCCTGCCCTCACCGGTCCCAGCCTCCCTCTACTGGCCCCGCACCAGTCTCTCAGGACTCTGAGTCAACGGTGCAGGGATCAGACACACCTACAGCAGATACCTCGAAGTGGAAATGCCCTCGCTGCCGTCAGCCAGGTGTCAACGTCTGGCATGGGTGTTTAAAGCGCCCCGCAACCTCCGCAGCGCCTTCCACCTCGGCTCCGCCTTCCGCCCCACAGTCTGCTCAGCGCGCGTCCGTTCCTCCCCAGGCCTCCTCCCCGCCGGTGACGCTGGTTTGGTGGCTCCTGAGGTTCCCTCACTTAGGCTGCTGTGGAGTCGATGACGTCTCAATGCTCCTCGTATGCTGCTCGTTTCGAGGCCATTGAACGCAGAATGGAAGGATTCGCCAGCCAGCAGGCTCAAATGAACACCAAGGTTTCTGCTATGATGGTCTCGCTCCAATCACTTACCGTCACTACCCTCGCTGGCAGGGTTGACTCCCTCGCCACACACCTCGAGCGGGTTACTGCTCTGCCTCCAGCATCCTTGTCCTCCTGCAGTGCGCTGCAGAGAGTTGGCCACGCCTCCCATTCGTCTTCCTCTGGTCGCGCCAAGCTAAAGAGTAATAATAGATAGCCAGCCACAGCTTCACGTCCTCTCCTGGAATGCCTGCGGCCTCACTCATTGCCTTAAACAATCTGCCCTCAAGAGTTACGTGCAACAGCATCATCTTGATCTTGATCTTGATGGTTCAGGTGGCACAGGATCACTCCTGAGCCAGGCATTTGGATCGGCAACTCCTGTAGAAGGGGTATAAAGTTCTTGTAAACAGCAAGAAAAAAGTGCAAGTTACTTGGAGAAGACTTTGATTGTCAAATGAATAAGATGACAGGAGAAGCAATAGTAATTAGCATGTGTATAGAAGCACGTAGAGAATGAGATAAATTGTTAGGGAGATGAAGAAAACAATAGTTGTGATGGTGTGGCAAAGCTATAGACACTGATGGAATAACTATGGAAAAGTGATAGCAGACTGGATGATTTGAATTACATGAATTGGCATGGAAACAAGGAGAGGAGGCAGGACCTGATGAATGGATGGAAGCAGTTATTGTACGTTTATATAAAGGGAAAGGCTGCAGGAATGTACAAAAAGGCTACAGGGGATAAATAAGTTTGCTTAGTGTGTCAGGAAAAGTCTGTGGGAGAGTCTTGACTGGGAGATTGATGGAAGTTACTGATAGAGGTGATGGTCATTGGGGAACGGGGAAGTTTCAAGAAAGAAAAGTGTTGTGGAGCATATATTTACAATCACAATTATAATAGAGGCATGCAAAGGTAAACATAAATATTACATGTAGCATTCATCTAGAGAAGGCTTATAACAGAGTGGATAGAAAAGCATTTTAGGATGTTAAAGTTTATGATGTAGGAGCACAGGTGTTAGAAGGAATGTGTGTGTGTGTGTGTGTGTGTGTGTGTGTGTGTGTGTGGAAGGAGAGCTTGGAAAGATTTACAGCAGAAACAACAGTGAAAATGTGAAAGGGAGCTGAAACAAACTCTCTCTCTCTCTCTCTCTCTCTCTCTCTCTCTCTCTCTCTCTCTCTCTCTCTCTCTCTCTGCTGCAATGTTGCATCTCTTGGTATCTTTAGTTTCTTTCATGCTAACTGCATGCCTCCCCACCTCTTGTGGTCTCATTATACAAGGTTTTCTAGTATTCTGTCCACCTCCCAAGTGCAAGAGTTAACCAGTATTCTTAATCTTCCCTTTCACTGGTAAACTCTGGAACTCTATACCAGCTTCTCTGTTTTCCCATTCTTATGACTTCAGTGCTTTCAAGAGGGAGGCCTTATGCCACTTCTTCAATTTTGGAAATCATTTTGGCTCTTTTCTTCAGGATCTGCCTTTTTTTTCTTCATTGTCCCTGGTTTATACATAAAAAAAAAATCTATATTGGTCTCCCTCCTTCCCATGGCATGCTTTGTGATTGCATGGTATTAGGATTACTAAAAATTGCAGATGGTAGCCCAGACAGATTCCAGTTCATTTGCAGAGCAAAGGAAGGAGGACCAGTTCAGGTGAAAGTGGTCATATTCACCGGGGAGCAGAAAAGGAAAGTATTTCAGGATGTTCATGACTCCAGTAGAGAAGAGCTCACATGGGCATCAGTAAGACTATTGCCAAAATTACAGAGATTTTATTGCATAGGCATTAAGAAAGATGTAGTGAATTGGACAGGTGAGTGTGATTGATGTCAGAGATCTGAAAAGATGAAAACTGTAGCACCAGTCCTGAATCCTATTAAGAGTGAAGGCCCTTGGCAGATGGTTGATGTAGATTTGATAGGACCCTAAAAGAAACTCATTCAGGCAACAAGGGCATCCTTACTTTACCAGACTTGCGCTCCAAATTTATATAGGCATTTCCATTGCTGTCAAAATCTGCTGACCTGGTATGTGATGTATTGAAAAGTATTTTCCACCGTTTTGGCCCCCCAGGGAAAACCTTAAGTGCTCAGGGAAAGGAATTCTGTAATACATTAAATGACACTCTTTTCCAATGTCCAAGTGAACACTTGTAAGACTTTTTTTTTTATGTAGGAAGGATACTGGCCAAGGGCAACATAAATCTAATAAAAAAAATGCCCACTGAAATCCAGTCCCATAAAAGGGTCAAAGCAGTGGTCAAAAATTGGTGGATAAGTGTCTTGAAACCTCCCTCTTGAAGGAATTCAAGTCATAGGAAGGTGGAAATACAGAAGCAGGCAGGGAATTCCAGAGTTTACCAGAGAAAGGGATGAATGATTGAGAACACTGGTTAACTCTTGTGTTAGAGAGGTGGACAGAATAGGGGTGAGAGAAAGAAGAAAGTCTTGTGCAGTGAGGCCGCGGAAGGAGGGAAGGCATGCAGTTAGCAAGATCAGAAGAGCAGTTAGCATGAAAATAGCGGTAGAAGACAGCTAGATATGCAACACTGCGGCGGTGAGAGAGAGGCTGAAGACAGTCAGCTAGGGGAGAGGAGTTGATTAGACGAAAAACTTTTGATTCCACCCTATCTAGAAGAGCGGTATGAGTGGAACCCCCCCGACATGTGAAGCATACTCCATACATGGACAGATAAGGCCCTTGTACAGAGTTAGCAGCTGGGGGGGTGAGAAAAACTGGCGGGGACGTCTCAGAACACCTAACTTCATAGAAGCTGTTTTAGCTAGAGATGAGATGTGAAGTTTCCAGTTCAGATTATAAATAAAGGACAGACCGAGCATGTTCAGTGTAGAAGAGGGGGACAGTTGAGTGTCATTGAAGAAGAGATGATAGTTGTCTGGAAGGTTGTGTCGAGTTGATAGATGGAGGAATTGAGTTTTTGAGGCATTGAACAATACCAAGTTTGCTCTGCCCCAATCAGAAATTTTAGAAAGATCAGAAGTCAGGCGTTCTGTGGCTTCCCTGCGTGATATGTTTACCTCCTGAAGGGTTGGACGCCTATGAAAAGACGTGGAAAAGTGCAGGGTGGTATCATCAGCGTAGGAGTGGATAGAACAAGAAGTTTGGTTTAGAAGATCATTAATGAATAATAAGAAGAGAGTGGGTGACAGGACAGAACCCTGAGGAACACCACTGTTAATAGATTTAGGAGAAGAACAGTGACCATCTACCACAGCAGCAATAGAACGGTCAGAAAGGAAACTTAAAATGAAGTTACAGAGAGAAGGATAGAAACTGTAGGAGGGTAGTTTGGAAATCAAAGCTTCCCTCCTACGGTTTCTATCTTTCTCTCTGTAACTTCATCTCAAGTTTCCTTTCTGACCGTTCTATTGCTGCTGTGGTAGACGGTCACTGTTCTTCTCCTAAATCTTGCTTGCTTGCAACCCCCAAACTAATGGTCAGGATGAGAGGACCAGCCAGATGCTGAAGGTCACTTTAACTAAATTGGTAAATGAGAATCAGGATGACTGGGACAGACACTCAGAGGCTGCTCTGTATGGTATATGAACATCAGTTCAAGCTTCAACAAAGTTGATGTTTGGTAGACACCCAACACTGTTTGTTGAACTGCACCAAAATGATCTTCATGAAAAAGTTGATATTTTAGAATTCCCAAATTTGAGCCCCTCAGATGAATCATTGGAGTTAAGAAAGAGTCGCTTGATAGCCATAAAAGAAAAAGTTGACAGTCATGTTGTTAAAGCACAAGCTGAACAAAAATAATAATATGAAATGAGGGAAGCTAAAGGACATAAGTCATTTGACTTTAAGATTGGAATGAAAGTTGTTGTAAAGAATAATAAAAAGCAAGGAAGGAAAGGTTCCTGGCTTGAGGAGGACTGGCTTGGGCCTTATGACATACCCAGCATCTTAGATAACTGTGTACAAGTCACCAGAAATGGAAAACTCCTTCAAAATAAATTGCATTAATTAAACCTTATAAATCCCCCCGTACTGCACAGGAGCATGCACAACTTTGTGGCCAAATGCTGCTGCCATCAGCTGCAGGGAGTGCTTCTGCTGTCTCTGTCTTTCCAGAATCCACGGCATCTGGGGAGGAGCCTGGAGAGGACACTTCCCCAACCATAGACCATGCTGGCGTGAGGCAGCAGCCTGAGGTGCTCCTTTGTGAAGGGTCACACCATATCACTCCCCTTGATGTGCTCCTTTGTGAAAAGTCACACCATATCACTCCCCTGCCTCTCACCACTGTCAGTAAGGAATGCTTTTAAGGTATTGTAAAAGTCCCCAGGTATTTAATGTGTACTGTAATTACCTAGGTCTGTGCTGTGCCCTGTAAACACCATCATCCAACTCTTCTTTGTACTCTCTTATCCTTCTCTGTAACTTAATCTCAAGTTTCTTTTCTAACTGTTCTATTGCTCCAGTGATAGAGTCACCATTCTTCTCCTAAGTCATGTTCCTCAGGGATCTGTCCTGTCACCCACTCTTTCTGGTATTCATCAATTATCTTCTAACTGGTCACCATTCTTGTCCTCTCTGGGATCTGTCTTGTCACCCACTCTTTCTGGTATTCATCAGTTATCTTCTAACTGGTCACCATTCTTGTCCTCTCAGGGATCTGTCCTGTCACCCACTCTTTCTGGTATTCATCAGTTATCTTCTAACTGGTCACCATTCTTCTTCTCTCAGGGATCTGTCCTGTCACCCACTCTTTCTGGTATTCATCAATAATTTTCTAACCAAAACTCGTTGTCACGTTCACCCTTATGCTGATGGTATCACTCTGTATCTTTCTACATCTTTTTGCAGATGTCCAAGCATTCAGAAATGTAACAATTCACTCAGAGAAGCTACACAATGCCTGATTTCTGACCTTTCTAAAACCTGTGATTGGGAGAGAGCAAAATCAAGTGTTGTTTAGTGCCTCAAGAATCCAGGTTCTACATCTAACAAATAAACACAACCTTTCAGACAACTACTCCTTCCTCTTCAGTGACCCTCAAGTGTCCCCTCTATTACACTGAACATCCTTGGTCTGTCCTTTACTAGTAATCTAAACTGGAAACTTCACATCTCATCTCTAGCTAAAACAGTTAAGTGCTCCAAGCTGTCTCTGCTAGTTTTTCTCACCCAATGCTAACTCTGTACAGGGGCCTTATCCATCCATGTATGGTGTATGCCTCACATGTATGGGGGTACTCCACTCATATTGCTCAGCTGGATAGAGTGGAATCAAAAGCATTTCATCTCAACTCTTCTGACTGACTGTCTTCAGACTGCCTGCCTGCCTCTCTCTCTCTCTCTCTCTCTCTCTCTCTCTCTCTCTCTCTCTCTCTCTCTCTCTCTCTCTCTCTCTCTCTCTCTCTCTCTCTCTCTTGCAATGTTGCATCTCTTGCTATCTTCTGTAGTTTCTTGCATGGCAGCTGGTCTTCTGATCATCTTAACCGTCTGCCTTCCCTCCTGTTGTGATCTCGTGGCACAAGGCTTGCTTCTATTCTGTCCACCTCCCAGTATCATCAGTCTTAATTCCTTTAACTGTTGAACTTAGGAACTCCCTGCCTGATCCTGTATTTCCCCCTGCCTGTAACTTCAATTCTTTCAAGAAGATGGTCTCATGACACTTATCAAATTTTGATAAATTCTTTCTTCATAATCATATTCTATTGAGATTGGCACCTTAATTTAGTCTCCTCTATATAACTTAGTCGTCTCTATCTTTCCACAATCCTCAGCATCTGGAGTAAAGCCTGGAGAGGACACTTCCCCAACCACAGACCATGCTGGTGTGAGGCAGCAGTCTGAGATGCTCCTTTAAGAAGGGTCACAACATATTACTCCCCTGCATTTCAGGTATTGTAAAAGTCCCTGTGTACAGTCTACAGGCCATCAAGGGAGGAGCCCTGAGGTGGCACTTGTAGATAAGTGGATCCTTATTAAGGGGATAAAGATTTTCCAGAAGTGTTAGTGTGATGTGGATCAAGAAAATTTAAAATATTATAAACCTTTCTTTTATTTGTTTGATTATTTTGCTTAGTATCATTTTGTTCATGACTGAGTAGTAAGGTGACTGCAAATGGGTCAGATCATGTTGAGTCTTGTAAACCTTTCTTTTCTATACGACTTTGTGTTGGGGTATTTGTAGAATTTTTTTTATCACATCTGATAAATCACTCCTTGAGTAATTTATGACCTCATGCATGCTTGTGACCTGTGTGTGTATTTACCTAGTTGTGGTTTATGGGAGGGGAGTAATCTCATAATATCCCATTTCTATATCTATCCAGTTTGGTCTTAAAAGCATGGACAGTTATGGCATTTACAACGTCTTCACTAAGTTCATTCCATTTGTTCACACTTCTGTGTGGAAAACTATACTTCTTAATGTCTCTTCTACAGTTAATTTTCTTCGTCTTCTTATTGTGTCCCCCTTGTACTCTGTGTCTAAAGTTAAAAAATATTCTTTGTCCACATTTTCCTTACCATTCTATAGATATTTATTAAATCCCCCCCCCCCTCTCTCTCTCTCTCTCTCTCTCTCTCTCTCTCTCTCTCTCTCTCTCTCTCTCTCTCTCTCTCTCTCCTATTTTCAAGGGTAGGAATTTCCAACATTCTTAATCTCTCTTCATAGGTCAACTTACTCAACTCCAGAACCATCTTAGCGACTGCTCTTTGTACTCCCTAATTTTGTAATATTCCTCTTTTTATGAGGAGACCACACCACTGCCACATATTCCAATCTTGGTCTTATCATGGAAATTGACAACTTTTTATCATTCCTTCATCTGAATATGAGAATGCCATTCTTATTCTTTTTAACAAATTCATCATCTCTCCAGTAATTTTATCAATGTGTCTGTCTGGAGTCAGATTTTCAGTAATTGTTATTCCCAAATCCATTTCCTCTTTTGATTTCTCTTCACACTATCCATCTTATAATGATATTGTATTCTTTTCTTATTCTTACCAAACTCCATTACTTTACATTTACTTAAATTGAATTCCATTTGCCAAGGTTTACTCCATCTTTTTTATCTTATTTAAATTATCTTGCAGTACCATAGTCATTTACATTTTCTACCTTTCTCATCAGTTTAGCATAATCTGCAAATAAGTTCATGTAACTGTCTATTTCTTCATTTATGTCATTCACATACATTACAAACATTATCAGTCCCAACACTGACCTCTGTGGGACACCACTAGTTACTTTCAGCCAAGATGAATTCTGGTCTTGTATTACTGTTCTCGTCTCTCTATCATCCAGATAATCCTCCATCCACTCCAGCAGTCTTCCTCCAATTTTTTCATAATTTTTTTATCTTAATTGTGGTACTTTGTCAAATGCTTTCTTCGTCTAAGTAGACACCATCCACCCATTCATTTCTCTCCTGCACAATGTCGACTACTCTTGAATAAAAGAACAATAAGTTCATGGAGCATGATCTTCCCCTCCTAAATCCAAATTGACAATTTACCAAAACTTTATCTCTTTCCATATCTTCCTTTATTTTTCTTTCACATAGTTTCCCTACAACACTAGTCAAGGAACTGGTCTATAATTTAGTGGGTTTTCCTTATTTCCTCCTCTGAATATTGGTGTAATATTTGCTCTCTTCCAGTCTTTTGGTACTCTTCCCTGTGATAATGATGTCACCACTAGACTGAAATTTATAAGCCAGTTGTTCTCTGCATTCCTTCAATATCCAGTTTCATGAGACAAGAGGTATGTCGGTGCTGTCCCATCTCCATATCTTTTAATATACAGTTTAGCCTTGAATCCATGTACACTTCTTGCATTTTTTTTTTTTTTTATGTAGGAAGGACACTGGCCAAGGGCAACAAAAATCCAATAAAAAAATATGCCCACTGAAATGCCAGTCCCATAAAAGTGTCAAAGCGGTGGTCAAAAATTGATGAATAAGTGTCTTGAAACCTCCCTCTTGAAGGAATTCAAGTCATAGGAAGGTGGAGCTACAGAAGCAGGCAGGGAGTTCCAGAGTTTACCAGAGAAAGGGATGAATGATTGAGAATACTGGTTAACTCTTGCGTTAGAGCGGTGGACAGAATAGGGGTGAGAGAAAGAAGAAAGTCTTGTGCAGTGAGGCCGCGGAAGGAGGGGAGGCATGCAGTTAACAAGATCAGAAGAGCAGTTAGCATGAAAATAGCGGTAGAAGACAGCTAGATATGCAACATTGCGGCGGTGAGAGAGAGGCTGAAGACAGTCAGTTAGAGGAGAGGAGTTAATGAGACGAAAAGCTTTTGATTCCACCCTGTCTAGAAGAGCGGTATGAGTGGAACCCCCCCAGACATGTGAAGCATACTCCATACATGGATGGATAAGGCCCTTGTACAGAGTTAGCAGCTGGGGGGGGGGGGTGAGAAAAACTGGCGGAGACATCTCAGAACACCTAACTTCATAGAAGCTGTTTTAGCTAGAGATGAGAAGTGAAGTTTCCAGTTCAGATTATAAAGTATAGGAAAGACCGAGCATGTTCAGTGTAGAAGAGGGGGACAGTTGAGTGTCATCGAAAAAGAAGGGATAGTTGTCTGGAAGGTTGTGTTGAGTTGATATATGGAGGAATTGAGTTTTTGAGGCACTGAACAATACCAGGTTTCTCTGCCCCAATCAGAAATTTTAGAAAGATCAGAAGTCAAGCGTTCTGTGGCTTCCCTGCATGATATGTTTACCTCCTGAAGGGTTGGACGTCTATGAAAAGACGTGGAAAAGTGCAGGGTGGTATCATCAGCATAGGAGTGGATAGGACAAGAAGTTTGGTTTAGAAGATCATTAATGAATAATAAGAAGAGAGTGGGTGACAGGACAGAACCCTGAGGAACACCACTGTTAATAGATTTAAGAGAAGAACAGTGACCGTCTACCACAGCAGCAATAGAATGGTCAGAAAGGAAACTTGAGATGAAGTTACAGAGAGAAGGATAGATACTGTAGGAGGGTAGTTTGGAAATCAAAGCTTTGTGCCAGACTCTATCAAAAGCTTTTGATATCTCCAAGGCAACAGCAAAAGTTTCACCAAAATCCCTAAAAGAGGATGACCAAGACTCAGTAAGGAAAGCCAGAAGATCGCCAGTAGAGTGGCCTTGATGGAACCCATACTGGCGATCAGATAGAAGGTTGTGAAGTGATAGATGTTTAAGAATCTTCCTGTTGAGGATAGATTCAAAAACTTTAGATAGGCAGGAAATTAAAGCAATAGAACGGTAGTTTGAGGGATTAGAACAGTCACCCTTTTTAGGAACAGGTTGAATGTAGGCAAACTTCCAGCAAGAAGGAAAGGTGGATGTTGACAGACAGAGCTGAAAGAGTTTAACTAGGCAAGGTGCAAACACGGAGGCACAGTTTCGGAGAACAATAGGAGGGACCCCATCAGGTCCATAAGCCTTCCGAGGGTTTAGGCCAGCGAGGGCATGGAAAACATCATTGCGAAGAATTTTAATACGTGGCATGAAGTAGTCAGAGGATGGAGGAGAGGGAGGAACAAGCCCAGAATCGTCCAAGGTAGAGTTTTTAGCAAAGGTTTGAGCGAAGAGTCAGCTTTAGAAATAGATGTGATAGCAGTGGTGCCATCTGGTTAAAATAGAGGAGGGAAAGAAGAAGAAGGTATTCCATTTTTCCTATAAAATTTCCATCGGTTTTTTTTCTTTTCTAACCCCTTAAGGTAATTCTTTTCGGCCTGTCTTTTTTTTTTTTTTTTGTACGGCTTATGGCGGAGGGAGTGAAATCGGGGAGAAAGCCTCCTGCTTTACTCTCGTTTTCTTCTATTATCACCTTAGTAGTCCTAGGTAAGGTCACCTCCTGGTGACTGCAAGGTCTTTTGTGGCCTGCTTTTCTATGTAACTCTATGTGACAAAATGTTACTTAAAAATGGATTAATTTTCCTCCAGATATATTATTTTAGCTGTCACCAAACATTTTGCATTACATTTCCGAATCGAATTTGTTCACACAATTAGTATTCAATGAAAAAGCACATCCTACAAGTACCCAATGCTACCTCTGTCAATACATAACCTTTACATTTTACTCTGGACTGCATTGCGACTGCTAGGCTCTAAATTTACGAAAACTGTGAGGCTTACCACCTTGACTCTCTCTGGTCTGTGTCCCATCTATTCACGACTCCTACGCCTCATCATACACCACGTAATGTTAACGCGACTTTTTGCTCCAACAAGGCTTTCATTGCTAGCAGATTTTTTTTTTTCCAACACTTCGATCAAACGCTTTGTTTTCCACTAAGTTTGAGGAAGGTTTTTAAGTTTTAAGTTTTTGTTAAAAAAGAGATGTGGGAAGAGAAATAAGAGTTTGTTCACATAGAAGGTAGAATAGGAAACAGGAAGGACAGGAGGAGTTAAAGGTTGGTGGGCTGTCCACCTTGCTATTCTTGTGTAAGATTTATAGTTTTTCGCTGGCTGGAGATCAAGGTAGGAGTCGCCGGTTATGTTTCTTTACTGAACCTAGACAGTTGCTTTTATTATTATTTATTTATTTATTTATTTATTTACCTTTTATTTTATTTTTTTCTTCTATGCAATAAAGAAGATTTAATACACCGTATACCCAGTCACTTTGTTTCATTGTCCTGCAAGTCTCAGACAGAGCAGTGCCAGGAAAGGAAAGTAAGAAGTAGTGATAAGTACTGACTTGTTAAGTGTAAACAGAGGGATTATTCATGGCAGTGTGGAGAGGTGTTTCATCAACTGAGGTGTGGTTTTGTGTAATTGAGGAGTCGGGGAAGTTTGCATACTAGATAAACTGCTCGGAAAATTTTTATTGTATCTTTCTATGTTTACTTGAGCATGAATTAGATTTTTATAGATATAATGATCGTCCAGGTGTAATGGTGACCAGGTTTTTGCTTCCTGTGCGTGAAGTGTAATATTTCTAGACATGACATGCTTTCCAAACTGGAGGTCATGGCCCAATGGGGGATCACACAGGAAAATTTTGGGAGCCATAAGCTAAGACTATGTTAACAGAAAAATCCCAAGGCCCACCACACTAGAACAGCCAGTCAGAAAAAAATATACTCGTATATATGAGGTGAAATGATTAAAGCAACAGTTATTGCCGGAGACTTTTTCATAATAAACCAAAATAAATGTAGGACTACAGACAGTCACTGTATTCAAGAGATGTGGATTGGGGAGAAGGGCCGTGGATGAGGAGAGTATGTGAAAAGCAGTTAAATATTGGAAAAAGTCGGGTGAAGCACTGATGTAGAGAGTGATATACCTCGAAAACAGAAGCAAGAAATGGATGCAGAGTGTGATATCCTGCGAAGAGGAAGAAGAAAGGGATGCAAAGAGTGATTTTGCTCGAAAAAGAGGAACAAGAAATGGATGCAGAGAGTGATATCATATGAAAAAGAGGAGGAAGAGAAGGATGAAGAAAGTGATATTCCTCGAAAGAAGAAGAGGAAGAGAAGGATGCAGAGAGTGATATCCATACGAAGAAGAGGAGCAGAAGGATGCAGAATGATATCCTCCAAAAAGGAGGACAAAGAGAAGGATGCAGAGAGTGAAATCCCCCGAAAAAGGGAAGGACGAGAAGGATGCTGAGTGAAAAAAGAGGAAGAGAAGAATGCAGAGTGAAGAAGAAGAGGAACAGAAGGATGCAGAGTGAAGATGACAGGAAAAGATAGATGCAGAATGAAGAAGAAGAGGAAGTGCAGGAAAAAAAGAAAGTGATATCCCTCAAAGAAGAGGAGAAAGAGAAGGATGCAGAGTGAAGAAGAGGAAGAAGAGGAGGATGCAGAGAGAAGAAGAGGAGAAAGAGATGGATGCAGAGAGTGATATCCTCCGAAAAGGAGGAGGAAGAGAAGGATGGAGAGAGTGATATACTTCGATATAGGGGAGGAAGAGAAGGACGCAGAGCGAAGAAGAGTAAGAGAAGGATGTAGAGTGAAGATGAAGAGGAAGAGAAAGATGCAGAGTGAAGAAGAGGAGGAAGACAAGGATGGAGAGAGTGATATCCTTCGAGGAAGAGGAGGAAGAGAAGGATGCAGTGTGAAGAAGAGAGGGAAGAGAAGAATGCAGGGAGAAGAAGAGGAGAAAGGGATTGATGCAGAGAGTGTCCCTCCAAGAAGATGAGGAAGATAAGATACAGAGTAAAACTTAATCTGGTCATGAAGAAGAGAAGGAACTGTCTAAAAAAAAAAAAAAGAATGATGAAGAAATGCGATAAGAGAAGGGGCACGTCAAAAGAAAGACGCAGGAGGTGATGAAGAAGTGTCAAAACTAAATGAGAAGAGACAGAGAATCGATAGACATAGAGTCGGAAGAAGAATAGAAGGACGAGGAGTAGGAAGACAAAAAAAGAGGAAAAGAAAGAGAAACATGATGCCTAAGGACTCAACCCTAACTACAGGAAAAGATATTTTTATTAACAAAAATCAGTACTTAACCAAATGGACTGGACTCACTCACGTACCACCGCAGATATTAAAGCTCACTAGAAATTTTTCATGGATAGATACTTAAGAGCAGTGCAAGAGTGCGTACCTATGAAAAATCGTCGTCCCACTCAAAACGTTAAGCCTAAGTGGTGGAACACTCAGACAGCTGAATGCTTGCGCGCCAAGAGGGATGCCCATAACAAACGCAGTAGATTCCTTGAGTTAAGACGTAAAGCAAAGAGGTTAATCGAACACACCAAAAGGTTCACCGAGTTACATGTTGTGAACCAGAGAAAAACGTAAGTGTATTAATTTTATAGCTTTATCAGGCAATTGGGAGTGATTACTTCAACTATTGGACCATTAATTGACGATAATGGAGATTACACCAACGACGAGGAGCAAATTAGTAACATTCTAAACACTATGATTGCCTCAGTATTTACAGTAGAAGACCTGGGTGACATCCCTACAGTGACAGCATTCCAAAATAATACGAACGACCTCCTAAGTAGCATCAGTATGATGCTACTTAGTGACTTGTCGAAATGCATTGATAACCCTAAAGCAAGCAGGTAACCCGCGCCTGACAAGATCGCACCCCGCGTCTTAAAAGAAGCGAAATCTGAACTGGGTAAACCACTAATCGTATTGTCCAATAAATTCCTGCACTCCGGTACAGTGCCAGATGAGTGGAAGCTTGCTAACGTAACTCTGATTTTCAAAAAAAGGAAATAAATCTTTACCATGTAATTACCGGTCAATCAGTTTAATTCAGTCGCAAGGTAAATGCTTGAAGCACTAATGAGAGATAAACTCGTTAATCATTTATAAGAAATCAACTTACTAAAAATACTCAACACGACTTACGAAACAAATTCTCTTGTTTGAAGAGACTCTTAGATTTCTCCTATGATATTCTGAACCAGTATGATGAGAATAAAGCGGTAGATATAATATATCTTGATTTTCAAAACTCTTTCAACGAAGTCCCCAGCAAACGCTTAGTAATGAAACTAAAATCACACGCCATCCAAGGCGACGTGTTGAGATGAGTTGAAAACTGTGTACAAAACCGTAGAAAAGTGTAAAAGTAGTAATGAATGGAAAAGCATCCAAGTGGACTACCGTAACCAGCGGGGTGGCACAAAGATCAGTCTTAGGACCTGTTCTCTTCCTTGACATCGAAACTGATTTAGGAGGAGCAATATCGAGTAGCTTAGAACCTAGCCAACAATGTTCAGAAGTCGTAAAGAAAGCGAATAAAATAATTGGCTTAATAGGCAGATCTTTTGAATATAAAACAATCTCACTTTGTATAATTCTTTAATATTTTGGTAATATTGCGTTCAGGCATGGTGCCCTCTTACCAGATAGACATTGATAAATTACAAGGTGTTTAGCGTAGAGTAACAAAAATGATACCAAGCCTAAGAAACAAATCATACGAAGAGCGTCTTAAAGAACTAAATATTTTTTTTTTTATGTAGGAAGGACACTGGCCAAGGGCAACAAATACAATAAAAAAATATGCCCACTGAAATGCCAGTGCCATAAAAGGATCAAAGCAGTAGTCAAAAATTGATGAATAAGTGTCATGAAACCTCCCTCTTGAAGGAATTCAAGTCATAGGAAGGTGGAAATACAGAAGCAGGCAAGGAGTTCCAGAGTTTACCAGAGAAAGGGATGAATGATTGAGAATACTGGTTAACTCTTGCGTTAGAGAGGTGGACAGAATAAGGGTGAGAGAAAGAAGAAGTCTTGTACAGCGAGGCCGCGGAAGGAGGGGAGGCAAGCAGTTAGCAAGATCAGAAGAGCAGTTAGCATGTAGCATGTTAGCGGTAGAAGACAGCTAGATATGCATCATTGCGGCGGTGAGAGAGAGACTGAAGACAGTCAGTTAGAGGAGAGAGAAAAGCTTTTGATTCCACCCTGTCTAGAAGAGCAGTATGAGTGGAACCCCCCTAGACATGTGAAGCATACTCCGTACATGGACGGATAAGGCCCTTGTACAGAGTTAGCAGCTGGGGGGGGTGAGAAAAACTGGCGGAGACGTCTCAGAACACCTAACTTCATAGAAGCTGTTTTAGCTAGAGATGAGATGTGAATTTTCCAGTTCAGATTATAAGTAAAGGACAGACCAAGGATGTTTAGTGTAGAAGAGGGGGAAAGTTGAGTGTCATTGAAGAAGAGGGGATAGTTGTCTGGAAGGTTGTGTCGAGTTAATAGATGGAGGAATTGAGTTTTTGAGGCATTGAACAATACCAAGTTTGCTCTGCCCTAATCAGAAATTTTAGAAAGATCAGAAGTCAAGTGTTCTGTGGCTTCCCTGCGTGATATGTTTACCTCCTGAAGGGTTGGACGTCTATGAAAAGACGTGGAAAAGTGCAGGGTGGTATCATCAGCGTAGGAGTGGATAGGACAAGAAGTTTGGTTTAGAAGATCATTAATGAATAATAATAAGAGAGTGGGCGACAGGACAGAACCCTGAGGAACACCACTGTTAATAGATTTAGGAGAAGAACAGTGACCGTCTACCACAGCAGCAATAGTACGGTCAGAAAGGAAACTTGAGATGAAGTTAAAGAGAGAAGGATAGAAACCGTAGGAGGGTAGTTTGGAAATCAAAGCTTTGTGCCAAGACTCTATCAAAGGCTTTTGATATGTCCAAGGCAGCAGCAAAAGTTTCACCAAAATCTCTAAAACAGGATGACCAAGACTCAGTAAGGAAAGCCAGAAGATCACCAGTAGAGCAGCCTTGACAGAACCCATACTGGCGATCAGATAGAAGATTGTGAAGTGATAGATGTTTAAGAATCTTCCTGTTGAGGATAGATTCAAAAACTTTAGATAGACAGGAAATTAAAGCAATAGGACGGTAGTTTGAGGGATTAGAATGGTCACCCTTTTTAGGAACAGGTTGAATGTAGGCAAACTTCCAGCAAGAAGGAAAGGTAGATGTTGACAGACAGAGCTGAAAGAGTTTGACTAGGCAAGGTGCAAGCACGGAGGCACAGTTTCGGAGAACAATAGGAGGGACTCCATCAGGTCCATAAGCCTTCCGAGGGTTTAGGCCAGCGAGGGCATGGAAAACATCATTGCGAAGAATTTTAATACGTGGCATGAAGTAGTCAGAGGATGGAGGAGAGGGAGGAACAAGCCCAGAATCGTCCAAGGTAGAGTTTTTTAGAAAAGGTTTTTTAGAAAAGGTTGAAGAGTTCAGCTTTAGAAATAGATGTGATAGCAGTGGTGCCATCTGGTTGAAATAGAGGAGGGAAAAAAGAAGAAGCAAAGTTATTGGAAATATTTTTGGCTAGATGCCAGAAATCACGAGGGGAGTTAGATCTTGAAAGGTCTTGACATTTTCTGTTAATGAAGGAGTTTTTGGCTAGTTGGAGAACAGACTTGGCATGGTTCGGGGCAGAAATATAAAGTGCATGAGATTCTGGTGATGGAAGGCTTAAGTACCTTTTGTGGGCCACTTCTCTATCATGTATAGCACGAGAACAAGCTGTGTTAAACCAAGGTTTAGAAGGTTTAGGACGAGAAAAAGAGTGAGGAATGTACGCCTCCATGCCAGACAATATAGTCCCATTAACACAAAGATGACTAATACAGATGATTCAAATCATCAAAGACATGAAAACATGGACTGTTGTTCATATTTCACAATATACTCTTTAAATTATAAGCGAGGAAACGGTTGGATGGAGATCAAGGTAGGAGGAGAGGCGCAAGAGGAATCAGAAGAGGCGGCGATGGCAAGTCTACAGTTCTGATGAGGACGAGGAAGAAGATTTATAAGACGACGTTCATGAGGAAGAGCGCAGCGAGCACAACGAATGCACGGAAGAGAGTTCTGACGAAGAAGAGGAACATGTGTATGGGGCGTACGAACACGACCCAGATTACGAGACGGAGACGGATGAAGACTCCGCTTCCTGCAGCGACTACGTGCCCGAGGAATCGTCCGAACTGGAGACTCCATCCGAGGAAGAATCTGCGCCAGAGTCTTACCTCAAGCAGGACTACGAATACGAACCCGAGTCAGAGGCGACGAGCGAGTCAGACATGGAGGACGAGAGGGACGCCTCCTTCGAGCAAGACGAGGAGGAGGAACAAGAAGAGCCGGAACATGAGAAGGAACAGTCTGAAAGCGAAGAGACTAATGAAGAAGAGCGGCACCAACACAGGCATGGAAAGAGAAAGAGACAGGAAGAAGATGAAGAATTTAAGCAACGTGAAAAGAAGGAGAGAGAGAAGACTCCAAACACGAAGAAAATGATGAAGAATGGCGGCACAAAGAGAGTCATGATAAAAGAAAGAGAGAGAAAAAGGATGATGGGGAAGAATTTACACAACGTGGAAAGGAAATGAAAGGAGACGGAGAAGAATCCGATAACGAAGAAAATTATGAAGAAGGGTCGCACGAGGAAAGGCATGACAAAAGAAAGAGAGAGGAAGAAGAGGAAAAAGAGTTTACACAACGTGGAAAAAAAAAATGAAACAAACCAAGAAGATTGGGAAGACGAAAAAAGGAAAGAAGAATCGGATGACGATGACAGTGACGAAAACTATGAACACAAAGAACAGGAGGACGACTAAGAAGACGAAAGGGAGAAAGAAGAGTCTGAAGACGAGGAGGAGGAAGAAATATATGAAAAAAGAAGAAGTCGAATACGAAGGAGAGGAGAAAGACACTGCATACGAAGAGAAGGAGGAAACAACGAGCGAAAATGGCGGGTGAGAAGAGGAGGAAGAGGAGGCGTCAGACGCTGAGGTGGAGGCGACATCAGAATGTGAGATAGAAGAAGAGGATGGGCATGAGAGGAAGCAGAAACGAAAGCCGAGCAAAGAAGAGGAAGGGGCTGGATCCAGTAAGAAGAGCAGGCGAGGAACGAGAGCGAGAAAGGCGAATAGGAGCCAAGAGCGACGCGTCCTCCAAAGACTAGGATGAGAAACAGAAGAAGCCGAGAGTGACATGCTCCTGAAGAAAAGGAGGAAGAAAGAGACATCCCTCGAAGAAGAGAGGGAAGAAAAGTATGCAGAAAGTGACAATTACTCAGAAGTAGGGGGGAAGAGATGAATGAAAAGTGAAGAAAAGGGAAAAGAGAAGTGATATCCATCGAAAAAGAGGAGCAAGAAATGGATGCAGAGAGAGATATCCAACGAAGAAGAGGAGGATGAGAAGGATGCAGAGAGTGATATTCATTCCAAGAAGTTATATGCTCCGAAAAAGAGGAGAAAGAGAAAGATGCAGAAAGTGGTGTCCTCCGATAAAGAGATAGGAGAGAAGGATGCAGAGAATGATATTCCCGAAAGAAGAGGAGAAGAAGAAGGAATGATAGTGATATCCCTCGAAGAAGAGGAGGAAGAGAAGGATGCAGAGTGATATCCTTCGAAGAAGAAGAGGAAGAGAAGGATGCAGAGTGATATTCTCGAAGAAGAGGAGGAATAGAAGGATGCAGAGTGATATCCCTCGAAGAAGAGGAGGAATAGAAGGATGCAGAGTGATATCCCTCGAAGAAGAGGAGGAAGAGAAGGATGCAGAGAGTGATATCCCTCGAAGAAGAGAAGGAAGAGAAGGATACAGAGGGTGATATCCCTCGAAGAAGAGGAAGAAGAGAAGGATGCAGAGAGTGATATCCCTCGAAGAAGAGAAGGAAGAGAAGGATGCAGAGTGATATCCCTCGAAGAAGAGGAAGAAGAGAAGGATGCAAAGAATGATATTCCCCGAAGAAGAGGAGGAAGAGAAGGATGTAGAGTGATATCCCTCGAAGAAGAGGAAGAAGAGAAGGATGCAAATAATGATATTCCCCGAAGAAGTGGAGAAGGATGCAGAGAGTGGTATCTTCAGAAAAAAAAGGAGGATGAGGTGGATGGAGATGATATTCCCAGAATAAGAGAAAGAAGAGAAGGACGCATAGTGAAGAAGAGGAAGATGTAGAGAGTGATATCGTTCGAAAAGATAAGAGGAAGATAAGATCCAGAGTAACACTTAATCTGGACATGAATAGCAGGAGTCTGAAAAAGAAAAGAATGATGAAGAAATGCGACACGAGAAGGGGAACGACAAAAGAGAGAGACAGCAGGAGGATGAAGAAGGGTTTAGACAACGTCAACAGTAAATGAGAGAAGACCGAGAATGGAAAGACATAGAGTCGTAAGAAAAAAGGAAGAACAAAGAGTAAAAAGACAAAAATAGAGAAGAACTTCATGCCTAAGGACCTAAATAAAAACAAAGGAAACTCTCTGTCTACAGAAAAACAAATTTCTATTAAATCAAAACGGTATTTAAGGAAATGGACAGGACTCACTCACGTACCACGGCAGATATTGATGCTCACTGGAAATTTTTCATGGATAGATACTTAAGAGCAGTGCAATCGTCGTCCCACTCAAAACGTTAAGCCTAAGTGTTGGAACACTCAGACAGCTGAATGCTTGCGCGTTAAGAGGGATGCTTATAACAAATTAAAATTCTTTAATAATAACGAGGAACGTAGTAGATTCCTTGAGTTAAGACGTAAAGCAAAGAGGTTAATGAAACACACCAAAATGTTTACCGAGTTAGATGTTGTGAACCAGAGTTAAACGAACAAAAAGGAATTTTAAACCTTTTTAAGGCAAAATAGAATGATTACTTCAACTATTGGACCCATAATTGACGATAATGTATATTACACCAACGACGAGGAGTAAATTAGTAATATTCTAAACACTTTCTTTGCCTCAGTATTTACAGTAGAAGACCTCAGTGACATCCCTACGGTGCCAGCAGCACAATTTAATAACAACGACGTCCTAAGCAGCATCAGTATATCAGAAATTGACTTGTCAAAATGGATTGATAAACTTAAAGTAAGAACGTCACCTGCGTCTGCCATGATCTCACCCCGCATATTAAAACCGAAATCCGAAATAGTTAAACCATTGATCATATTGTTCAATAAATCCCTGCAGTCCGGTACAGTGCCAGATGAGTGGAAGCTTGCTAACGTAACTCTTGATTTAAAAAAAAGGCATTACATCTTTACCATGTAATTACCGGCTAATCAGCTTAATTCAATCGTAAGTTAAATGCTTGAAACACTAATAAGAGATAAACTCGTTAATCACTTAGAAGAAAACAACTTACTAAAAAATACTCAACACGACTTCCGCTGCAAATGCTCTTGTTTGAAGAGCCTCTTAGATTTCTCCTATGATATTCTGAACCAATATGATGAGAGTAAAGCAGTAGATATAATATATCTTGATTTTCAAAACGCCTTTGACAATGTCCCCCACAAACATTTACTGATTAAACTAAAATCACACGGTAAGCAATGCGACGTGTTGAGATGGGTTGAAAACTGGCTAAACAACCGTAAACAAAGAGTAGTAATAAATGGAAAATCATCCAAGTGGACTAACATAACCAGCGAGGTGGCACAGGGATCAGTCTTAGGACCTGTTCTCTTCACATTTATATAAACGACATCGATGAGGGTGTTGCCAGTATAATAACAAAGTTTGCTGATGGCACCAAAAGAGCGAATTCCGTAGTCTCTGAAGAACAAGTAATAGAAATCCAAAAACGACATTTTTTTTGTCAGAGTGGAGACAAACCTGGAGACAAATGAGTTTTAATGCGGATAGGTGCAGCGTGCTTCACATAGGGTATAGAAACGAGAAAGCAAAGTATATTTAAAATAATACGCAGCTTAAAAGGCTTGACTGCGGAAATTATTTAGAAGGAATAATATCGAGTTGCTTAAAACATAGGCAACAATGTTCAGAAGGCGTAAAGAAAGCGGGTAAAATAATTGCGAGTTGCTTAAAACATAGGCAACAATGTTCAGAAGACGTAAAGAAAGCGGGTAAAATAATTGCGAGTTGCTTAAAACATAGGCAACAATGTTCAGAAGGCGTAAAGAAAGCGGGTAAAATAATTGCGGGTAAAAGAAAGCGGGTAAAATAATAATCTTTTGAATATAAATCTAAGGATACAATCCTCACTTTGTATAACTTTTTAGTCAGTTCCCTTTTGGAATAGTGCGCTCAGGTATGGTGCTCCTATTACCAGAAAAAAAATAAAATAAAATTTAAAACGAATTTAGCGTAGAGTTATAAAAAAAAAAAATCATACGAAGAGCGTCTTAAAGAATTAAATCTTTTCCCACTGAAACAAACAAGCCTAAGAGGTGACTTAATACAGGTGTTTCAAATCATTAAAGGCATTGGTAACATGGAATGCAGTAAATATTTCACGATAGACTCTTCAAATTTCACGCGAGGAAACAGTTACATAATTGTTGGAAAATCTATTAGCTCTCATGAATCAATTTTTTTTTTTTTTTCCACCGAGTAATAAATCTATGGAATAAGCCTCCTCGAGACGTGATAGACTTTAATACCGTAGAGACTTTCAAACGCCGTCTTGTCAAATATCTTGCCTTGCCTTCAAGAAATGGGGGCACCTCATTCCATCTGTTTTCTTTCTTACCTATAAAATTTTCCTTCGGGTTTTTCCTTTCCTAACCACAAAAACTTTTTTGCGACCCGTTTTTCTGTACCGCTTATGCCGGACGGAGTGGAGGTGTGGAGAGAGCCTTCTGCTTTACTGTCCTTTCTACTACAATCACCTTAGTAGTCCTAGGTCAGGTAACGTCGTAAGGATCGCAAGGTCTGTTTTGGCTTGTTTTTCTATGTAACTATGTGACAAAAAAAAGTTCCTTAAAATTGGATTTATATGCTTTCACATAAATTACATTAAGTATCTCCAAACACTTCGCATTACATTTCCGAATGGAATTTGTTCACACAATTAGTATTCAATGAGAAAGCACATCCTACAAGTACGCAATGCTACATCTGTCAATACACTGAAATTTTATTCTGGACTGTTAGGCTCTAAATTTGCGAAAACTTTCCAGCTTGCCCATCTTGACCCTCTCTGGTCTGTGTCACGTCTATTGCCGTCTCCTACGCCTCATCATACATCACGTGATGTTAAAGCGACTTTTTGGCCCAACAAGGCTTTCATTGCTAGCAGATTTATTTTACAACACTTCAATCAAACGCTTTGTTTTCCAATAAGTTTATGTTTTCCAATAAGCAAGGTTTATCTTCGAGTACCTTCATCTAATATTGGTGGTGGTCATTATGGCAAAGAGAACGCTGATTGGTGGGAGTCACAATGGCAAGGTGAATGCTGATTGGCTGGAAACACTCTCCCTCTTTCCTAACTCCTACCTCTCTCTCCAAGACAGTTTCAACACTCAAACCATGTCAGGTACTGAGAAAGGGAATACCTACACCCGCCTAACACAGGCAGAATATAGAGAAAGGGTATACTTACACCCGCCTAACAGAGACAGAATAAACTGCTATGGCATCAAGTGACAACAACAACAACAGCGATTACTACACACTCCTCGGCGTGAGCCGCGGCGCCACGCCCGAGGAAATCAGGAAAGCGTACCGGCGGCTCGCCCTCCTCCACCACCCGGACAAGAACCCGGCCAGCGTGCGGGAGGCGACGGTCAAGTTCCAGCGTATCCAGGCCGCCGTGGAGACGCTCTGCGACCCCAAGAAGAAAAACGCGTACGACAGAGAGTGCCGCCAGCGAGAGAAAAAGAGGAAGAGGGACGACAGCTGCAGGAAGAGGGAGCACAAGAGAAGGAGGGAAGAAGAGCACCACGAACACAGCCATCACAGAGAACGAGGGAACGACAAGAGGAGAAGGAAGCAGGAAGAGGAGAGGCGCAAGAGGTATCAGAAGAGGCGGCGACGACAAGCAAGAGTCTACAGTTCTGATGAGGACGAGGAAGAAGATTTACAAGACGACGTTCATGAGGAAGAGAGCAGCGAGCACAGCGAATGCACGGAAGAGAGTTCTGACGAAGAAGAGGAACGTGTGTATGGGGCGTACGAACACGACCCAGATTACGAGACGGAGACGGATGAAGACTCCGCTTCCTGCAGCGACTACGTGTCCGAGGAATCTTCCGAGCTGGAGACTCCGTCCGAGGAAGAGTCTGAACCAGAGACTTCCCAAGAGCAGGACTCCGAATACGAACCCGAGTCCGAGGCGACGAGCGAGTCAGACATGGAGGACGAGAGCGACGCCTCCTCCGAGCAAGATGAGGAGGAGGAACAAAAAGAGGCGGAACATGAGGAGGAACAGTCTGAAAACGAAGAGACTAATGGAGAAGAGCGGCACCAACACAGGCATGGAAAGAGAAAGACACAGGAGGAGGATGAAGAATTTAAGCAACGTGAAAAGAAAATGAGACGAGAGAGAGAAGATTCCAGACACGAAGAAAATGATGAAGAATGGCGGCACGAAGAGAGTCATGATAAAAGAAAGAGAGAGAAAGAGGATAATGGTGAAGAATTTACACAACGTGGAAAGAAAATGAGGGGAGACGGAGAAGAATCCGATGACGAAGAAAATTATGAAGAAGGGTCGCACAAGGAAAGGCATGACAAAAGAAAGAGAGAGGAAGAAGAGAAAAAAGAGTTTACACAACGTGGTAAAAAAATGAAAAAGATTCGGAAGACGAAAAAAGGGAAGAAGAATCGGAACACGATGACAATGACGAAAACTATGAACACAAAGAACAGGAGGACGACTACGAAGACGAAAAGGAGAAAGAAGAGTCTGAAGACGAGGAGGAAGAAGAAATATCCGAAAAAGAAGATTTCGAATACGAAGAAGAGGAGAAAGACTCTGAATACGAAGAGGAGGAGGAAACAACGAGCGAAAATGGCGGGTCAGAAGAGGAGGAAGAACAGGCGTCAGACGCTGAGGTGGAGGCGACATCAGAGAGAGGAAGCAGAGAGAGGAAGGAGAAACGAAAGCGGAGCAAAGAGGAGGAAGGGGCTGGAGCCAGTAAGAAGAGCAGGCGAGGCTGAGCACGAGAGCAACAAAGGCGAATAGGAGCCAAGAGCGACGCGTCCTCCAAAGACTAGGATAAAAAGCAGAGCAAGTCGAGAGTGACATGTCTGTCGAAGAAGAAGAGGAAGAGAGACATCCCTCGAAGAACAGAAGAAAGAGAAGTATGCAGAAAGTGTTAATTACCCAGAAGTAGGGAGGGAAGAGATGAATGAAAAGTGAAAAAGGGAAAAGAGAAGTGATATCCATCGAAAAAGAGGAGCAAGAAATGGATGCAGAGAGAGAGATATCCAACGAAGAAGAGGAGGATGAGAAGGATGCAGAGAGTGATATTCATTCCAAGAAGTTATATGCTCCGAAAAAGAGGAGAAAGAGAAAGATGCAGAAAGTGGTATCCTCCGATAAAGAGATAGGAGAGAAGGATGCAGAGAATGATATTCCCGAAAGAAGAGGAGAAGAAGTAGGAATGATAGTGATATCCCGCGAAGAAGAGGAGGAAGATAAGGATGCAGAGTGAAAAAAAGAAGAAAACGATGCAGAAAGTGATATCCTTGGAAGAAAAGGAAAAAAAGAATGCATAGTGAAGAAGAGGAAGAGAAGGATGCAGAGTGAAGAAGAAGAGGAAGAGAAGGATGCAGAGTGATATCCTCCGAAAAAGAGGAGGAAGAGAAGGATGCAACGAATGATATTCCATGAAGAAGAGAAGAAAAAGGATAGAGAGAGTGATATCCCTCGAAAAAGTGGAGGAAAAGAAGGATGTAGAGTGAACAAAAAAGATGAAGAAAATGATGCAAAGAGTGATATCCTTAGAAGAAGAGTAAAAAATGAATGCATTGTGAAGAGGAAGAGAAGCATGCAGAGTGATATCCCTCGAAGAAGAGGAGGAAGAGAAGGATGCAGAGAGTGATATCCCTCGAAGAAGAGAAGGAAGAGAAGGATGCAGAGAGTGATATCCCTCGAAGAAGAGGAGGAAGAGAAGGATGCAGAGAGTGATATCCCTCGAAGAAGAGAAGGAAGAGAAGGATGCAGAGAGTGATATCCCTCGAAAAAGAGGAGGAAGAGAAGGATGCAGAGAGTGATATCTCTCGAAGAAGAGGAGGAAGAGAAGGATGCAGAGAGTGATATCTCTCGAAGAAGAGGAGGAAGAGAAAGATACAGAGAGGAAGAGAAGGATGCAGAGAGTGATATTCCTCGAAGAAGAGGAGGAAGTGAACAAAAAGATGAAGCAAATGATGCAAAGAGTGATATCCTTAGACGAAGAGGAAAAAAAGAATGCATTGTGAAGAAGAGGATGAGAAGGATGCAGAATGAAGAAGAAAAGGAAGAGAAGGATGCAGAGTGATATCCTTTGAAGAAGAGGAAGAAGAGAAGGATGCAGAGAGTGATATCCCTCGAAGAAGAGGAGGAAGAGACGGATGCAGAGTGATATCCCTCGAAATGCAAAGAATGATATTCCCCGAAGAAGAGTTGAAGGATGCAGAGAGTGGTATCTTCCGAAAAAAAAGGAGGAAGAGATGGATGCAGATGGCACTCCCAGAATAAGAGTTAGAAGAGAAGGACGCATAGTGAAGAAGAAGAGGAAGAGAAAGATGTAGAGAGTGATATCCTTCGAAAAAATAAGAGGAAGATAAGATGCAGAGTAACACTTAATCTGGACATGAATAGCAGGAGTCTGAAAAAGAGAAGAATGATGAAGAAATGCGACACGAGAAGAGGCACGACAAAGGAGAGAGACAGGAGGAGGATGAAGAAGGTTTTAGACAACGTCAAAAGTAAGTGAGAGAAGACCGAGATTGGAAAGAGATAGAGTTGTAAGAAAAAAAAAAAGAAGAATAAAGAGTAAAAAGACGAAAAGAGGGACGAACTTCATGCCTAAGGACTCAAAGAAAATTCCTTGTCTACAGAAAAACAAATTACTATTAACTCAAACCAGTATTTAAGGAAATGGAGAGGACTCACTCACGTACCACCGCAGATATTGATGCTCATTGGAAATTTTTTATGGATAAATACTTAAGAGCAGTGCAAGAGTGCGTACCTATGAAAAATCGTCGTCCCACTCAAAACGTTAAGCCTAAGAGGTGGAACACTCAGACAGCTGAATGCTTGTGCGCCAAGAGGGATGCCCATAACAAATTAAAATCCTTCAGTAATAAAGAGGAACGCAGTAGATTCCTTGAGTTAAGACGTAAAGCAAAGAGGTTAATCAAACACACCAAAAGGTTCACCGAATTACATGTGAACCAGAGTTAAACAAACAAGAAGGAATTTTATAGCTCTATCAGGCAAAACAGAGTGATTACTTCAACTATTGGTCCCATAATTGATGATAATGGAGATTACACCGACGACTAAGAAGTAAACAACTTGCTTAAAAATACTCAACACGACTTCCGAAACAAACGCTCTTGTTTGACGAACCTCTTAGATTTCTTCTGACATTGTGAACCAGTATGATGAGAGTAAAGCGGTAGATATAGTATATCTTGATTTTCAAAACGCCTTCGACAAAGTCCTCCACAAACGTTTACTGATGAAACTAAAATCATACGGTATCCAAGGCAACGTGATGAGATGGGTTAAAAACTGGCTAAACAACCGTAAACAAAAGATTAGTAATAAATGGAAAAGCATCCAAGTGGACTAACGTAACCAGCGGGGTGGCACAGGGATCAGTCTTAGGACCTGTTCTCTTCCTTGTTAACATAAACGACATAGACGAGGGTGTTACCAGTATAATATCGAAGTTTGCTGATGACACCAAAAAAGCGAATTCCAAGATCTCTAACGAACAAGGAATAGAAATGCTAAAAAAATCTAGAGGAGTTGTCATAGTGCGGACAAACCTTTCAAAGTGCTTCACATGGGATCTAGAAACGAGAAAACAAAGTATATTCTATATGATACCCAGCTTAAAAGCGTTGACAGTGATATTGATTTAGGAATAACAATACTGAGTAGCTTAAAACCTAGTCGTAAAAAAAGTAGAAAATAACTAACTAGCTTAATCGTCAGATCTTTTTAGTATAAATCTAAGGATACAATCCTCACTTTATATTATTCTTTAGCCTGTCCCTTTCCGGAATATTGCGTTCAGGCATGGTGCCCTATTACCGGAAAGACATCGATAAATTAGAAAGAGCTCATCGTAGAGTAACAAAAATTATTCTAAGCCTAAGAAACAAATCATACGAAGAGCGTCTTAAAGAGTTTAATCTATTTCTATTAACAAAAATATGACTGATAGGCGACTTAATACAGGTGATTAAAATAATTAAAGGCATTGATAACGTGCACTGCAGTAAAGATTTCACGATGCACTCTTAAGATTACACGCGAGGAAACAGTTGCAAAATTGTTAGGAAATCCTTCAAATCTTATGAATCAAAATATATATTTTTTTCCGAGTAGTAAATGTATGGAATGGGCTTCATCGAGACGTGATAGACTGCAATAGCACAGAGACTTTTAAACGCCATCTTGAAAAAAATTTTTGCCTGCGATCAGCGGCTAAGAGCGTTTGTTTGTTAGTGATTAATTTCCTTGCCTTCAGGAAATGGGGGCACCTCATTTCATCTATTTTCTTTCTTTACTTTAAAATTTACTTACTTACTTACTTACTTACTTAAAACTTACTCTAACTCCGTACGGTATTTCCTTTCGACCTGTTTTCCTGTACGGCTTATGCCAGAGAGAATGGAGAGTGGGGAGAGAGTCTTCTCAGTTGCTGTCCTTTTTTTTTCTACTGTCACCTTAGTAGTCCTAGGTCAGGTCACCTCGGGAGGACTGCAGAGTTTTTTCTGGCCTGTTTTCCTATGTATCTTTGTGGAACAAAAACTTTCTCAAAACTGGATTCATCTCTCTTCAAATAAATTATGTTACATATCCCATAAGACTTTGCATTACATTTCCGAAAAAAATTTCTTCACGCAATTAGCATTTAATGACACCCAATGCTACATCTTTCAAAACATACCCTTTACATTTTACTCTGGACTGCATTACAACTGTTAGGCTCTATACTTATGAAAACTGTGCGGCTTGCCCATGTTGACCCTCTCTGGTGTGTGTCCCGTCTATTTCCGCCTCCTACATCTCATAATACACCACGCGATGTTAAAAGGACTTTTTGCCCCAACAAGGCTTTCATTGCTAGCAGATTTATTTTCCAGTTGTGAGCATGGTTTATCTTCGAGTACCTTTATCTAATAATAGTGGTGGTCATTATGGCAAAGAGAAAACTGATTGGTGGAAGTCACAATGGCAAGGTGAAAGCTGATTGGCTGGAAACACTCTGCCTCTTTCCTAACTCCTACCTCTCTCTCCAAGACAGTTTCAACACTCAAACCATGTCAAATACTGAGAAAGGATATACCTACACCAGTCTAACACAGGCAGAATATAGAGAAAGGGTATACTTACACCCGCCTAACACAGACAGAATAAACCACAATGGCATCAAGTGACAACAACAACAACAGCGATTACTACACACTCCTCGGCGTGAGCCGCGGCGCCACGCCCGAGGAAATCAGGAAAGCGTACCGGCGGCTCGCCCTCCTCCACCACCCGGACAAGAACCCGGCCAGCGTGCGGGAGGCGACGGTCAAGTTCCAGCGTATCCAGGCCGCCGTGGAGACGCTCTGCGACCCCAAGAAGAAAAACGCGTACGACAGAGAGTGCCGCCAGCGAGAGAATAAGAGGAAGAGGGACGACAGCTGCAGGGAGAGGGAGCACAAAAGAAGGAGGGAAGAAGGGCAGCACGAACACAGCCATCACAGAGAACGAGGGAACGACAAGAGGAGAAGGAAGCAGGAAGAGGAGAGGCGCAAGAGGTATCAGAAGAGGCGGCGACGGCAAGGAAGAGTCTACAGTTCTGATGAAGACGAGGAAGAAGATTTACAAGACGACGTTCATGAGGAAGAGAGCAGCGAGCACAGCGAATGCACGGAAGAGAGTTCTGACGAAGAAGAGGAACGTGTGTATGGGGCGTACGAACACGACCCAGATTACGAGACGGAGACGGATGAAGACTCCGCTTCCTGCAGCGACTACGAGTGCGAGGAATCGTCAGAGCTGGAGACTCCGTCCGAGGAAGAGTCTGAGCCAGAGTCTTCCCACGAGCAGGACTCCGAATACGAATCCGAGTACGAGGCGACGAGCAAGTCATACATGGGGGACGAGAGGGACGCCTCCTCCGAGCACGACGAGGAGGAAGAGCAGGAAGAGGCGGAACATGAGAAAGAACAGTCTGAAAGCGAAGAGACTAATGAAGAAGAGCGGCACCAACACAGGCATGGAAAGAGAAAGATACAGGAGGAGGATAAAGAATTTAGGCAACTTGAAAAGAAAATGAAAGAAGAGAGAGAAGACTCCGAACACGAAGAAGGTAATGAAGAAGCGCAGCACGAAGAGAGTCATGATAAAAGAAAGAGAGAGAAAGAAGATGATGGGGAAGAATTTACACAACGTGGAAAGAAAATGAGAGGAGACATAGAAGAATCCGATGACGAAGAAAATTATGAAGAAGGGTCGCACGAGGAAAGGCATGACAAAAGAAAGAGAGAGGAAGAAGAGGAAAAAGAGTTTACACAACGTGGAAAAAAATGAAATGATGTGGACAAGATTCGGAAGACGAAAAAAAGGGAAGAAGAATCGGAACACGATGACAATGACGAAAACTATGAACACAAAGAACAGGAGGACGACTACGAAGACGAAAAGGAGAATGAAGAGTCTGAAGACGAGGAGGAAGAAGAAATATCCGAAAAAGAAGATTTCGAATACGAAGAAGAGGAGAAAGACTCTGAATACGAAGAGGAGGAGGAAACAACGAGCGAAAATGGCAGGTGAGAAGAGGAGGAAGAGGAGGCGTCAGACGCTGAGGTGGAGGCGACATCAGAGTGTGAGAGAGAAGAACAAGAAGAGGATGGGCGTGAGAGGAAGCAGAAACGAAAGCGGAGCAAAGAGGAGGAAGGGGCTGGAGCCAGTAAAAAGAGCAGGCGAGGCTGAGCACGAGAGCAACAAAGGCGAATAGGAGCCAAGAGCGACGCGTCCTCCAAAGACTAGGATAAACAACAGAGGAAGTCGAGAGTGACAAGAGACGAAGAAGAAGAGGAAGACAGACATCCCTCGAAGAGCAGAAGGATAAGATGTATGCAGAAAGTGATAATTACCCAGAAGTAGGGAAGGAAGAGATGAATGAAAAGTGAAAAAGGGAAAAGAGAAGTGATATCCATCGAAAAAGAGGAGCAAGAAATGGATGCAGAGAGAGATATCCTACGAAGAAGAGGAGGATGAGAAGGATGCAGAGAGTGATATTCATTCCAAGAAGTTATATGCTCCGAAAAAGAGGAGAAAGAGAAAGATGCAGAAAGTGGTATCCTCCGATAAAGAGATAGGAGAGAAGGATGCAGAGAATGATATTCCCCAAAAAAGAGAAGAAGAAGGAATGATAGTGATATCCCTCGAAGAAGAGGAGGAAGAGAAGGATGCAGAGTGAGGAAAAAGAAGAAGAAAACGATGCAGAGAGTGATATCCTTAGAAGAAGAAGAAAAAAAAGAATGCATATTGAAGAAGAGGAAGAGAAGGATGCAGACTAAAGAAGAAGAGGAAGAGAAGGATGCAGAGTGATATCTTCCGAAAAAGAGGAGGAAGAGAAGGATGCAACGAATGATATTCCTTGAAGAAGAATAGAAGAAAAAGGATGGAGAGAGTGATATCCCTCGAAGAAGAGGAGGAAGGGAAGGATGCAGAGAACGATATCCCTCGAAGAGGAGGAGGAAGAGAAGGATGCAGAGTGATATCCCTCGAAGAAGAGGAGGAAGAGAAGGATGCAGAGTGATATCCCTTGGAGAAGAGGAGGAAGAGAAGAATGCAGAGTGATATCCCTTGGAGAAGAGGAGGAAGAGAAGAATGCAGAATGTCCCTCGAAGAAGAGAGGAGGAAAAGAAGGATGCAGAGAGCGATATCTCTCGAAGAGGAGGAGGAAGAGAAGGATACAGAGAGTGATATTCCTGGAAGAGGAGGAAGAGAAGGATGCAGAGAGTGATATCCCTCGAAGAAGAGGAGGAAGAGAAGGATGCAGAGAATGATATCCCTCGAAGAAGAGGAGGAAGAGAAGGATGCAGAGAGTGATATCTCTCGAAGAAGAGGAGGAAGAGAAGGATACAGAGAGTGATATTCCTCGAAGAAGAGGAGGAAGAGAAGGATGCAGAGAGCGATATCCCTCGAAGAAGAGGAGGAAGAGAAGGATGCAGAGAGTGATATCGCTCGAAGAAGAGGAAGAGAAGGATGCAGAGAGTGATATCCCTCGAAGAAGAGGAGGAAGAGAAGGATGCAAAGAATGATATTCCCCGAAGAAGAGGAGAAGGATGCAGAGAGTGGTATCTTCCGAAAAAAAAAAAGGAGGAAGAGATGGATGCAGATGATACTCCCAGAATAAGAGGTAGAAGAAAAGGACGCATAGTGAAGAAGAAGAGGAAGAGAAAGATGTACAGAGTGATATCCTTCGAAAAAATAAGAGGAAGATAAGATGCAGAGTAACACTTAATCTGGACATGAATAGCAGAAGGAGTCTGAAAGAGAAAAGAATGATAAAGAAATGCGACACGAGAAGGGGCACGACAAAAGAGAGAGACAGGAGGAGGATGGAGAAGGGTTTAGACAACGTCAACAGTAAATGAGAGAAAACAGAGATTGGAAAGACATAGAGTCGTAAGAAAAAAAGAAGAACAAAGAGTAAAAAGACTAAAAGAGGGACGAACTTCATGCCTAAGGACTCAAAAGAAACTCTCTGTCTACAGAAAAATAAATTACTATTAACTCAAACCAGTATTTAATGAAATGGACAGGACTCACTCACGTACCAACGCAGATATTAATGCTCATTGTAAATTTTTTTTATGGATAGATACTTAAGAGCAGTGCAAGAGTGCGTACCTATGAAAAATCGTCGTCCCACTCAAAACGTTAAGCCTAAGTAGTGGAACACTCAGACAGCTGAATGCTTGCGCGCCAAGAGGGATGCCCATAACAAATTAAAATCCTTCAGTAATAACGAGGAACGCAGTAGATTCCTTGAGTTAAGACGTAAAGCAAAGAGGTTAATCAACCACACCAAAAGGTTCACCGAGTTGCATGTTGTGAACCAGAGTTAAACGAAACCATAGTAATTTTATGACTTCATCAGGCAAAAGAGAGTGATTACTTCAACTATTGGACCCATAACTGACGATAATGTAGATTACACCAATGACGAGGAGCAAATTAGTAACATTCTAAACACTTTGATTGCCTCAGCATTTACAATAGAAGACCTCAGTGACATTTTTAGGGTGCCAACAATTCAAAATAATACCAACGACGTCCTAAGTAGCATCAGTATGACAAAGTGACTTATCAAAATGTATCGATAAAACTTAAAGTAAGAACGTCACCCGCGCCTGACACGATCTCACCCTCCATCTTAAAAGAAGCGAAATCCGAATTGGTCAAACCACTGATCATTTTGCCCGATAAATCCCTCCAGTCCGGTACAGTGCCAAACGAGTGAAAGGTTGCTAATGTAACTTCGATTTTCAAAAAGATTATAATTACCGGCCATTTACCTTAATTCAGTCGTAAGGTAAATGCTTGAAACACTAATAAGAGATACACTCGTTAATCACTAAGGAGTAAACAACTTACTTAAAAATACTCAACACGGCTTCCGCAGCAAATGCTCTTGTTTGACGAACCTCTTAGATTTCTCCTGACATTGTGAACCAGTATGAAGAGAGTAAAGCGGTTCATATAATATATCTTGATTTTCAAAACGCCTTCGACAAAGTCTCCCAAAAACGTTTACTGACTAAACTAAAATCACACGGTGTCCAAGGCGACGTGTTGAGATGGGTTGAAAACTGGCTGAAAAACCGTAAAGATAAGAGTAGTAATAAATGGAAAACCATGCAAGTGGACTAACGTAACCAGCGGGGTGGGACAGGGATCAGTGTAAGGACTTGTTCTCTTCCTTGTTTATATAAACGACATAGATGAGGGTGTTACCAGTATAATATCGAAGTTTCCTGATGACACCAAAATAGGGAAATGCGTAGTCTCTAATGAACAAGTAATAAAAGTGCAAAAAACATCTAGAAAAATAGCCAGAGTGGATATAAACCTGCCAAATAAGTTTTTAATGCGGATACGCGCAAAGTGCTTGAAAAGAGTATAGCAACGAGAAACCAATTAATCAATATATTTTATATAATACGCAGCTTAAAAGCCTTGACAAAAACTGATTTAGGAGGAACAATATCGAGTAGCTTAAAACATAGCCAACAATGTTTAGAAGTCGTAAAGAAAGTGAATAAAATAATTGGGTTAATCGTTGGATCTTTTTAATATAAATCTAAGAATATAATCCTCACTTTGTATAACTCTTTAGTCAGTCCCCTTTTAGAATATTGCCTACAGGCATGGTGCCCTTATTGGAAAAAAAAAAAAAACACTGGAAAATTAAAACGAGTTTAGCGTAACAAAATTACACAAAGCCTAGGAATGAATTCATACAAAGAGCGTCTTAAAGAACTAAATCTATTCCCTTTGACACAAACAAGGCTAAGAGGCGACTTAATACAGGTGTTTAAAACAGTCAAAGGAATTGATAACGTGGACTGCAGTAAATATTTCACGATAAACTCTTTAAATTACACGCGAGGAAATAGTTACATAATTGTTGGGAAATCCTTCATGTCCCATGAATAAAATTTTTTTTTTTTTTTCACTGAGTAGTAAATCTATGGAATAAGGTTCCTCAAGACGTGATACACTTCAATGCCGTAGAGAATTTTAAGCGCCATCTTATGAAATAATTTGCCTGTAATCCGCGGCTTACATGGTTTATTTGTTAGTAATTAATTTCCTTGCCTTCAGGAAATGTAGGCACCTCATTTCATCTATTTTCTTTCTTTCCTATAAAATTTACTTCGGGTTTTTTCTTTTCTAACACCAAAAGGTATTTCTTTCCGACATGTTTTCCTGTGTTGCTTATGCCAGACGGAGTGGAGGGTGTGGTGAGTGCCTTCTGTTTTGCTGTCCTTTCTTCTACAATCACATTAGTAGCCCTAGGTCAGGTCACGTCGTTAAGGACCGCAAGGTATATTGTGCCTGTTTTTCTATGTAACTATGTAACAAAAAGTTCCTTAAAATTGGATTCATATCCCTTCAAATAAATTATGTTAAATACATAAATTATGTTAAACACTTCGCATTACTTTTACGAATGGAATTTGTTCACACAATTAGTATTCAATGAGAAAGCACATCCTACAAGTACCCAATGCTACCTCTGTCAATACATAACCTTTACATTTTACTCTGTACTGTTAGGCTCTAAATTTGCGAAAACTTTGCAGCTTGACCATCTTGACCCTCTCTGGTCTGTGTCCCGTCTATTGCCGTCTCCTACGCCTCATCATAAACCACGTGATGTTAAAATGACTTTTTGCCCCAACAAGGCTTTCATTGCTAGCAGATTTATTTTCCAATACTTCCATCAAACGCTTTGTTTTCCAATAAGTTTGAGCAAGGTTTATCTTCGAGTACCTTCATCTAATAATGGTGGTGGTCATTATGGCAAAGAGAACGCTGATTGGAGGGAATCACAATGGCAAGATGAATGCTGATTGGCTGGAAACACTCTCCCTCTTTCCTAACTCCTACCTCTCTCTCCAAGACAGTTTCAACACTCAAACCATGTCAGGTAGCGAAAGGGTATACCTACACCCGCCTAACACTGGCAGAATATTGAGAAAGGGTATATTTACACCCTCCTAACACAGACAAAGATTACTACACACTCCTCGGCGTGAGCCGCGGCGCCACGCCCGAGGAAATCAGGAAAGCGTACCGGCGGCTCGCCCTCCTCCACCACCCGGACAAGAACCCGGCCAGCGTGCGGGAAGCGACGGTCAAGTTACAGCGCATCCAGGCCGCCGTGGAGACGCTCTGCGACCCCAAGAAGAAAAACGCGTACGACAGAGAGTGCCGCCAGCGAGAGAATAAGAGGAAGAGGGACGACAGCTGCAGGAAGAGGGAGCACAAGAGAAGGAGGGAAGAAGGGCAGCACGAACGTAGCCATTACAGAGAACGAGGGAATAACATGAGGAGAAGGAAGCAGGAAGAGGAGATGCGGAAGAGGAATCAGAAGAGGCAGCGACGGCATGTCTACAGTTCTGATGTGGACGAGGAAGAAGATTTACAAGACGACGTTCATGAGGAAGAGCACAGCGAATGTACGGAAGAGAGTTCTGACGAAGAAGAGGAACGTGTGTATGGGGCGTACGAACACGACCCAGATTACGAAACGGAGACGGATGAAGACTCCGCTTCCTGCAGTGACTACGAGTCCGAGGAATCGTCCGAGCTGGAGACTCCGTCCGAGGAAGAGTCTGAGCCAGAGTCTTCCCAAGAGCAGGACTCCGAATACGAACCCGAGTCCGAGGCAGCGAGCGAGTCAGACATAGAGGACGAGAGCGACGCCTCCTCCGAGCAAGACGAGGAGGAAAAACAGGAAGAGGCGGAACTTGAGGAGGAACAGTCTGAAAGCAAAGAGGCTAATGAAGAAGAGCGGCACCAACACAGGCATGGAAAGAGGAAGACACAGGAGGAGGATGAAGAATTTAAGCAACGGGCAAAGAAAATGAGAGGAGAGAGAGAAGAGTCCAAAAACGAAGAAAATAATGAAGGGCTGCACGGAGAGAGTCATAACAAAAGAAAGAGAGAGAAAGATGATGATGGGGAAGAATGTACACAACGTGGAAAGAAAATGAGGGGAGACAGAAAAGAATGTGAACACGAAGAAAATTATGAAGAATAGAGGCACGGGAAGAGACATGGCAAAAGAAAGAGAGAAGAAGAGGATGGACAAGAGTTTACACAACGCGGAGAGAAAACAAAAGAATACAGAGAAGACTCGGAAGACGAAAAAAGGGATGAAGAATTGGAAGAGGAGGACAGTGATGAAACATATGAAGAGAAAGATCAGGAGGGCGATAACGAAGAGGAAAAAAAGAAAAAAAAAGTCAGAACATGAGGTGGAGGAAGAAGAATCCGAAATAGAAGAAGTAGAATACGAAGAAGAGGAGAAAGACTCATTATGCGAAGAGGAGGAAGAACCACAGAGGGAGAATGGGGAATGAGAAGAGGAGGCAGAAGAGGCGTCAGACGCTGAGGCGAAGGCGACAACAAACTGCGAGATAGAAGAAGAGGAGAAACAAACCAGAGCAGAGAGGATGAAGGGACTGGAGCCGGTAAGAAGAGCAGGCGAGGCTGAGCAGAGACACGCGAGCAAGAAAGGCAACTACGAGCCAGAGTTAGACACGGAGGCCAAGAGCGACGCGTCCTTTAAAGACTAGGATGAGAAACAGAGGAAGACGACAGTGACACGTCTCCCGCAGAGGAGGAGGAAGAGAGACACATCCCTTGAAGAAGACAGGGAAGTGAAGTGTACAGAAAGTGATAATTAACCAGGAGAAAGGGGAAAGAGATGATTGCAAAGTGAAGAGCAAGAGAAAGAGAGGGATGTAGAGAGTGATATCCCACGTAAAAGAGAAGCAAGAAATGGATGTAGAGACTAATATTTTTCGAAAAAAAAAAATTAAGAGAAGGATGCAGAGAGTGATCCTTCTCGAATAAGAGGAGGACGACAAATGATGCAGAGAGTGATATCAATTCCAAGAGGAGCTGGAAAATGCAGAGCTATATCCTCCGAAAAAGAGGAGAAAGAGAAGGATGCAGAGTAGTATCCTCCGAAAAAGAGGAGTAAGAGAAGGATGCATTGAGTGATATTCCCTGAAGAAGAGGAGGAGAAGAAGGATGGAGAGGTTGTCATCCTTCCAAGAAGAGGAGGAAGAGAAAGATGCAGAGAATGATATTCCCCGAAGAAGAGGAGGAGAAGAAGGATGGAGAGAGTGTTATCCCTCGAAGAAGAGGAGGAAGAGAAGGATGCAGAGAGTGATATTCCCCAAAGAAGAGGAGGAGAAGGATGAAGAGAGTGTTATCCTTCCAAGAAGAAGAGGAAGAGAAAGATGCAGAGAGTGATATCATTGAAAGAGGAGAAGGAAAACAAGGATGCAGACAGATGAAAAGGAAGAGAAGTATGCAGAGTGAAGAAGAAGAAGAAGAAAAAGAGAAGGATGCAGAGTGAAGAAAAAGAGGAAGAGAAGGATGCATTGAATGATATCCTTTGAAGAAGAGGAGGAAAAGAAAGATGCGTACTGATGGAGAGGAAGAGAAGGACTGAAGAAGAGGAGGAAGAAAAGGATGCAGAGTGAAGAAGAAAAATTGGAAGAGAAGGATGCAGAGTGAAGAGGAGGAGGAAGAGAAAAATGCAGAGTGTGATATCTTTTTGAGGAGGAGTAGAAGGATGCAGAGTGATATTCTCCGAAAAATAGGAGAAACAAGGATGGTGAGAATGATATTCTAGGAATAAGAGAAGAAGAAGGATGGAGAGAGTGATATCCCTCGAAGAAGAGGAGGAAGAGAAGGATACAGAGTGTGATATCCTCCGAAAGAGAAGAGGAAGAGAAGGATGCAGAGAATGATACTCTCCGAAGAAGAGAAGAAGAAAGATGGAGAGAGTGATATCCCTCGAAGAAGAGGAGGAAGAGAAGGATGCAGAGTGACGAAGAAGAGGAAGAGAAGGATGCAGAATGTGATACCCATTCGAAGAAGAGAAAAAATAGAAGGATGCAGAGTGAAGAAGAAGAGAAACAGAAGGATGCAGAGAGTGATATCCTCCCAAAAAGAGAATGATATTTCCCGAAGAAGAGGAAGAGAAGGATGGAGAGAGTGATATCCCGCGAAGAAGAGGTGGAAGAGAAGGATGCAGGGAGACGAAGAGGCTCTGAAAGATACAGAGTGATATCCTTCGAAAAACAGGAGGAAGAGAAGTATTGAGAGAGCGAAATCCTCCGAAAAAAGAGGAGGAAGAGAAGGATGCAAGGAATGATATTCCCCGAAGAAGAGGAGGACAAGAAGGATGGAGAGGGTGATATCCCTTGAAGAAGAGAAAGAAGAGAAGCCTGCAGAGAGTGATATTCCGCAAAGAGGAGGAAGAAGAAAAGGAAGCAGAGTGAAGAAGAAGAGGAAGAAAAAGATGCAAAGAGTGATATCCTTCAAAGAAGAGGAGGAAGAGAAGGCTGAAGAGTGATAGGAAGAGTGAATAGGAAGAGAAGGATGCAGAGTAAAGATGAGGAAGAGAAGGATGGAGAGAGTGATATCCTTCGAAAAAAGAAGAGGAAGACAAGGATGAAGAGTGAAGAAGAGCAGGAAGAGAAGGATGGTGAGAGAAGACGAGGAGAAAGAGATGGATGCAGAGAGTGATATCCTCCGAAAAGAGAAGAAGATAAGATGCAGAGTAATACATAATCCGGATATGAAGAAGAGAAGGAGGACTCTCAAAAACAAAAAAATGATGAAGAAATGCGACACGAGAAGCGACACGACAAAAGAATGGGACAGGAAGAGGATGAAGAAGGGTTTAGACAACGTCAAAAGTAAATGAGAGGAGAAAGAGAGTAGAAAGATAGAAAAATAGAAAGACGAAGAGTAGGAAGACGAATAGAAGGACGAACTTTATGCCTAAGGACTCAAAGAAAAGCAATGAAAATTCTTTAAGTATAGAAAAACAAATTTCTGTTAACTGAAATCAGTACTTAACCAAATGGACAGGACTCATTAATGTACCACGGCAAATATTGATGCTCACTGGAAATTTTTCATGGATAGATACTTAAGAGCAGTGCAAGAGTGCGTACCTATGAAAAATCGTCGTCCCACTCAAAACGTTAAGCCTAAGTGGTGGAACACTCAGACAGCTGAATGCTTGCGCGCCAAGAGGGATGCCCATAACAAATTAAAATCCTTCAGTAATAACGAGGAACGCAGTAGATTCCTTGAGTTAAGACGTAAAGCAAAGAGGTTAATCAAACACACCAAAAGGTTCACCGAGTTACATGTTGTGAACCAGAGAAAAATGTAACTCTATTAATTTTATAGCTTTATCAGGCAATTGGGAGTGATTACTTCAACTATTGGACCATTAATTGACGATAATGGAGATTACACCAACGACGAGGAGCAAATTAGTAACATTCTAAACACTATGATTTCCTCAGTATTTACAGTAGAAGACCTGGGTGACATCCCTACAGTGCCAGCACTCCAAAATAATACGAATGACCTCCTAAGTAGCATGAGTATGACAAAGTGACTTGTCGAAATGCAATGATAAACTAAAGAAAGAAGGTCACCCGCGCCTGACACGATCTCACCCCGCATCTTTAAAGGAGCGAAATCCGAACTGGTTAAACCACTGATCGTATTGTCCAATAAATCCCTGCACTCCGGTACAGTGCCAGATGAGTGGAAGCTTGCTAACGTAACTCTGATTTTCAAAAAAGGAAATAAATCTTTACCATGTAATTACCGGCCAGTCAGTTTAATTCAGTCGCAAGGTAAATGCTTGAAGCACTAATGAGAGATAAACTCGTTAATCATTTATAAGAAAACAACTTACTAAAACTACTGAACACGACTTACGAAACAAATGCTCTTGTTTGAAGAGACTCATAGATTTCTCCTATGATATTCTGAACCAGTATGATGAAAGTAAAGTGGAAGATATAATATATCTTGATTTTCAAAACTCTTTCAACGAAGTCCCCTGCAAACGCTTAGTAATGAAACTAAAATCACACGCCATCCAAGGCGACGTGTTGAGATGAGTTGAAAACTGTGTACAAAACCGTAGAAAAAAGTATAGTAATGAATGGAAAAGCATCCAAGTGGACTACCGTAACCAGCGGGGTGGCACAAAGATCAGTCTTAGGACCTTTTCTCTTTCTTGACATCGAAACTGATTTAGGAGGAGCAATATCGAGTAGCTTAGAACCTAGCCAACAATGTTCAGAAGTCGTAAAGAAAGCAATAAAATAATTGGCTTAATAGGCAGATCTTTTGAATATAAATCTAAATCTCACTTTGTACAATTCTTTAATATTTTGGTAATATTGCGTTCAGGCAAAGATGACTAATACAAGTGATTCAAATCATCAAAGACATGAAAACATGGACTGTTGTTCATATTTCACAATATGCTCTTCAAATTATACACGAGGAAACGGTTGGCTGGAGATCAAGGTAGGAGTCGCCGGTTATGTTTCTTTACTGAACCTAGAAAGTTGCTTTTATTATTTATTTATTTATTAATTTGTTTATTTATTTATCATTTATTTAATTTTTTTCTATGCAATAAATAAGATTTGATACACCGTGTACCCAGTCACTTTGTTTCATTGTCCTGCAAGTCTCAGACAGAGCAGTGCCAGGAAAGGACAGTAAGAAGTAGTGATAAGTACTGACTTGTTAAGTGTAAACAGAGGGATTATTCATGGCAGTGTGAAGAGGTGTTTCATCAACTGTGGTTTTGTGTAATTGAGGAGTCGGGGAAGTTTGCATACTAGATAAATTGCTCGGGAAATTTTTATTGTATCTTTCTATGTTTACTTGAGCATGAATTAGATTTTTATAGATATAATGATCGTCCAGGTGTAATGGTGTTCAGGTTTTTGCTTCCTGTGCGTGAAGTGTAATATTTATAGGTTTTGTTTTGGTTGCTTTATGAATTTCCTCTGTGGTGAGTGTATATGGGTATTTTTGACCTGGAGCAAAGTGATCCATTTTCTACATTCTGTAGAATACTAATCTGAGAAGTGGATAATGCATGAATAGGGAGAGGAGGATCTTCTAAAATAGGTATTACTAATGCCTTAACCAGGTGGGTTTTAATTTTGGTTGGTAGATCTCGTAGAGCACAAAATTTCCTTAGTTCAGCATTGGCTTTATTCTTTATTCTCCCTCTTTCCTAACTCTATTCTCCCTCCTTTCCTAACTCTCTAAGACAGTTTCAACACTCAAACCATGTCAGGTACTGAGAAAGGGTATACCTACACCCGCCTAACACAGGCAGAATATAGAGAAAGGGTATACTTACACACGCCTAACACAGACAAAATAAACCACAATGGCATCAAGTGACAACAACAACAATAATAGCGATTACTACACACTCCTCGGCGTGAGCCGCGGCGCCACGCACGAGGAAATCAGGAAAGTGTACCGGCGGCTTGCCCTCCTCCACCACCCGGACAAGAACCCGGCCAGCGTGCGGGAGGCGACGGTCAAGTTCCAGCGTATCCAGGCCGCCGTGGAGACGCTCTGCGAACCCAAGAAGAAAAACGCGTACGACAGAGAGTGCCGCCAGCGAGAGAATAAGAGGAAGAGGGACGACAGCTGCAGGGAGAGGGAGCACAAGAGAAGGAGGGAAGAAGGGCAGCACGAACACAGCCATTACAGAGAACGAGGGAACGACAAGAGGAGAAGGAAGCAGGAAGAGGAGAGGCGCAAGAGGTATCAGAAGAGGCGGCGACGGCAAGCAAGAGTCTACAGTTCTGATGAGGACGAGGAAGAAGATTTACAAGACGACGTTCATGAGGAAGAGAGCAGCGAGCACAGCGAATGCACGGAAGAGAGTTCTGACGAAGAAGAGGAACGTGTGTATGGGGCGTACGAACACGACCCAGATTACGACACGGAGACAGATGAAGACTCAGTTTCCTGCAGCGACTACGTGTCCGAGGAATCGTCCGAGCTGCAGACTCCGTCCGAGGAAGAGTCTGAGCCAGAGTTTTACCTAGAGCAGGACTCCGAATACGAACCCGAGTCCGAGGCGACGAGCGAGTCAGACATGGAGGACGAGAGGGACGCCTCCTTCGAGCAAGATGAGGAGGAGGAACAAGAAGAGGCGGAACATGAGGAGGAACAGTCTGAAAGCGAAGAGACTAATGGAGAAGAGCGGCACCAACACAGGCATGGAAAGAGAAAGACAGAGGAGGAGGATGAAGAATTTAAGCAACGTGAAAAGAAAATGAGAGGAGAGAGAGAAGATTCCAGACATGAAGAAAATGATGAAGAATGGCGGCACGAAGAGAGTCATGATAAAAGAAAGAGAGAGAAAAAGGATGATGGGGAAGAATTTACACAACGTGGAAAGAAAATGAGGGGAGACGGAGAAGAATCCGATGACGAAGAAAATTATGAAGAAGGATCGCACGAGGAAAGGCATGACAAAAGAAAGAGAGAGGAAGAAGAGGAAAAAGAGTTTACACAACGTGGAAAAAAAATGAAACGATACGAAGAAGATTCGGAAGACGAAAAAAGGGAAGAAGAATCGGAAGACGATGACAATGACGAAAACTATGAACACAAAGAACAGGAGGACGACTACGAAGACGAAAAGGAGAAAGAAGAGTCTGAAGACGAGGAGGAGGAAGAAATATATGAAAAAAGAAGAAGTCGAATACGAAGAAGAGGAGAAAGACACTGCCTACGAACAGGAGGAGGAAACAACGAGCGAAAATGGCGGGTGAGAAGAGGAGGAAGAGGAGGCGTCAGACGCTGAAGTGGAGGCGACATCAGAGTGTGAGATAGAAGAAGAAGAGGATGGGCGTGAGAGGAAGCAGAAACGAAAGCGGAGCAAAGAGGAGGAAGGGACTGGAGCCAGTAAGAAGAGCAGGCGAGGCTGAGCACGAGAGCAACAAATTCGAATAGGAGCCAAGAGCGACGCGTCCTCCAAAGACTAGGATGAGAAACAGAAGAAGCCGAGAGTGACATGATCCTGAAGAAAAGGAGGAAGAAAGAGACATCCCTCGAAGAAGAGAGAGAGAAGAAAAGTATGCAGAAAGTGACAATTACTCAGAAGTAGGGGGGAAGAGATGAATGAAAAGTGAAGAAAAGGGAAAAGAGAAGTGATATCCATCGAAAAAGAGGAGCAAGAAATGGATGCAGAGAGAGAGATATCCAACGAATAAGAGGAGGATGAGAAGAATGGAGAGAGTGATATTCATTCCAAGAAGTTATATGCTCCGAAAAAGAGGAGAAAGAGAAAGATGCAGAAAGTGGTATCCTCCGATAAAGAGAGAAGGATGCAGAGAATGATATTCCCCAAAGAAGAGGAGAAGAAGAAAGAATGATAGTGATATCCCTCGAAGAAGAGGAGGAAGAGAAGGATGCAGAGTGAAGAAAAAGAAGAAGAAAAGGATGCAAAGAGTGATATCCTTAGAAAAAGAGGAAAAAAAGAATGCACAGTGAAGAAGAGGAAGAGAAGGATGCAGAGTGAAGAAGAAGAGGAAGAGAAGGATGCAGAGTGATATACTCCGAAAAAGAGGAGAAAGAGAAGGATGCAACGAATGATATTCCCTGAAGAAGAGAAGAAAAAAAAGATTGAGAGAGTGAATTCCCTCGAAGAAGAGGTGGAAGAGAAGGATGCAGAGAGTGATATCCCTCGAAGAAGAGGAGGAAGAGAAGGATGCAGAGAGTGATATCCCTCGAAGAAGAGGAAGAGAAGGATGCAGAGAGTGATATCCCTCGAGAAAGAGGAGGAAGAGAAGGATGCAGAGTGATATCTCTCGAAGAAGAGGAGGAAGAGAAGGATGCAGAGAGTGATATCCCTCGAAAAAGAGGAGGAAGAGAAGGATGCAGAGAGTGATATCCCTTGAAGAAAAGGAGGAAGAGAGATGATATTCCCAGAATAAGAGGTAGAAGAGAAGGACGCAGAGTGAAGAAGAAGAGGAAGAGAAAGATGTAGAGAGTGATATCCTTTGAAAAGATAAGAGGAAAATAAGATGCAGAGTAACACTTAATCTTGACATGAATAGCAGGAGTCTGAAAAAGAAAAAAAGTGATGAAGAAATGCGACACGAGAAGGGGCACGACAAACGAGAGAGACAGCAGGAGGATGAAGAAGGGTTTAGACAACGTCAAAAGAAAGTGAGAGAAGACCGAGATTGGAAAGACATAGAGTCGTAAAAAAAAAAGAAGAACAAAGAGTATAAAGATGGAAAGAAGGACGAACTTCATGCCTAAGGACTCAAAGGAAACACTCTGTCTACAGAAAAACAATTTTCTATTAACTAAAACCAGTATTTACCGAAATGGACAGAACTCACTCACGTACCAACGCAGATATTGATGCTCATTGGAAATTTTTCATGGTTAGATACTTAAAAGCAGTGCAAGAGTGCCTACTAATGAAAAATCGTCGTCCCACTCAAAACGTTAAGCCTAAGTGGTGGAGCACTCAGACAGCTGAATGCTTGCGCGCCAAGAGGGATGCCCATAACAAATTAAAATCCTTCAGTAATAACGAGGAACGCACTAGATTCCTTGAGTTAAGACGTAGAGAGGTTAATCAAACACACCAAAAGGTTCACCGAGTTACAAGTTGTGAACCAGAGTTAAAGGAGCAAGAAGGAATTCTATAGCTTTATCAGGCAAAACAGAGTGATTACTTTAACTACTGGACCCATAATTGACGAAAATGGAGATTACACCAACGACGAGGAGCAAATTAGTAACATCCTAAAGACTTTTTTTGCCTCAGTAATTACTGTAGACCTTATTGATATCCCTACGGTGCCAGCAGCACAAATTAATAACAACGACGTCCTAAGCAGCATAACTATAACAGAAAGTGACTTGTCAAAATGCATTGATAAACTTAAAGAAAGGACGTCATCCGCGCCTAACACGATCTCATCCCGAATCTTAAAAGCGGAATCCGAATTAGTTAAACCAGTGATCGTATTGTTCAATAAATCCCTGTAGTCCGGTACAGTGCCAGTTAGATTGCTAACGTAACTCTGATCTTCAAAAAAGGCAGTAAATTTTTACCATGTAATTACCGGCCAATTAGCTTAACTCAGTCGTAAGGTAAATGCTTGAAACACTAATAAGAGATACACTCGTTAATCACTTAGAAGAAAACAGCTTACTAAAAAATACAAAACACGGCTTCCTCAGCAAACGCTCTTGTTTGAAGAGCGTCTTAGATTTCTTCTATGATATTCTGAACCAATATGATGAGAGTAAAGCGGTAGATATAATATATCTTGATTTTCAAAACACTTTTGACAAAGTACCCAATAAACGTTTACTCATTAAACTAAAATCACACGGTATCCAAGGCGACGTGTTGAGATGGGTTGAAAACTGGCTAAACAACGGTAAACAAAGAGTAGTAATAAATGGAACAGCATTCAAGTGGACTAACGTAACCAGCGACGTGGCACAGGGATCAGTCTTAGGACCTGTTCTCTTCATGTTTATATAAACGACATCGATGAGGGTGTTGCCAGTTTGCTGATGGCACCAAAATATCGAATTCCGTAGTCTCTAATGAACAAGTAATATAAATGGAAAAACATCTATGCAAAAACATCTAGACAAGTTGTCAGAGTGGAGACAAACCTGGAGGTAAATGAGTTTTAATGCGGATAGGTGCAGCGTGCTTCACGTAGGGTATAGAAACGAGAAAGCAAAGTATATTTAAAATAACAAGCAACTTAAAAGGCTTGACTGCGAGAATTATTTAGAAGGAATAATATCGAGTTGCTTAAAATATAGGCAACAATGTTCAGAAGGCGTAAAGAAAGCGGGTAAAAAATTGGCTTAATCGACAGGTCTTTTGAATATAAGTTTAAGGATACAATCCTCACTTTGTATAACTCTTTATTCAGTTCCCTTTTGGAATATTGCGTTCAGGCATGGTGCTCCTATTACCAGAAAAAAAAAAAAAACAGAGTAACAAAATCATACCAAGCCTAGAAAAGAAATCATGTGAAGAGCGTCTTAAAGAATTAAATCTATTCCCATTCACACAAACAAGTCTAAGATGTGATTTAATACAGGTGTTTCAAATAGTCAAAGGCAGTGGTAACATGGACTGCAGTAAATATTTTACGATACACTCTTCAAATACACTCAAGGAAACACTTACAAAATTGTTGGGAAATCCTTCAGCTCTCATGAATCAATAAATCTTTTTTTTTTTTTTCAATGAGTAGTAAATCTATGGAATAAGCCTCCCCGAGACGTGATAGTCTTCAATACCGTAGAGACTTTCAAACGCCTTCTTGTTGAATATCTTGCCTGCAATCCGCGGCTTGCAGCGTTTCTTTGTTAGTGATTAATTTCCTTGCCTTCAGGAAAAATGGGGGCACCTCATTTCATCTTTCTTTCTGTCATTCCTATAAAATTTTCCTTCGGGTTTTTCCTTTCCTAACCCCGAAAGTTATATTTTTGCGACCACTTTTCCTCTACCGCTTATGCCGGACGGAGTGGAGGGTGTGGAGAGAGCCTTCTGCTTTACTGTCCTTTCTTCTACAATCACCTTAGTAGTCCTAGGTCAGGTAACGTCGTAAGGATCGCAAGGTCTGTTTTGGCCTGTTTTTCTAAGTAACTATGGGACAAAAAAGTTCCTTAAAATTGGATTTATTTGCCTTCAGATAAATTATATTAAGTATCTCCAAACACTTCACATTACATTTCCGATTGGAATTTGTTCACACAATTAGTATTCAATGAGAAAGCACATCCTACAAGTACCCAATGCTACCTCTGTCAATACATAATCTTTACATTTTACTCTGGACTGTTAGGATCTAAATTTGCGAAAACTTTGCAGCTTGCCCATCTTGACCCTCTCTGGTCTGTGTCCCGTCCATTGCCGTCTCCTACGCCTCACCATACACAACGTGATGTTAAAACGGCTTTTTGCACCAACAAGGCATTCATTGCTAGCAGATTTATTTTATTGAGAAAGGGGTACTGAGAAAGGGTATACCTACACCGGCCTAACACAGGCAGAATATAGAGAAAGGATATACTTACACCCGCCTAACACAGACAGAATAAACTGCTATGGCATCAAGTGACAACAACAACAACAGCAATTACTACACACTCCTCGGCGTGAGTCGCGACGCCACGCCCGAGGAAATCAGGAAAGCGTACCGGCGGCTCGCCCTCCTCCACCACCCGGACAAGAACCCGGCCAGCGTGCGGGAGGCGACGGTCAAGTTCCAGCGTATCCAGGCCGCCGTGGAGACGCTCTGCGACCCTAAGAAGAAAAACGCGTACGACAGAGAGTGCCGCCAGAAAGAGAATAAGAGGAAGAGGGACGACAGCTGCAGGGAGAGGGAGCACAAGAGAAGGAGGGAAGAAGGGCAGCACGAACACAGCCATCACACAGAACGAGGGAACGACAAGAGGAGAAGGAAACAGGAAGAGGAGGGGCGCAAGAGGTATCAGAAGAGGCGGCGACGCCAAGCAAGAGTCTACAGTTCTGATGAGGACGAGGAAGAAGATTTACAAGACGACGTTCATGAGGAAGAGAGCAGCGAGCACAGCGAATGCACGGGAGAGAGTTCTGACGAAGAAGAGGAACGTGTGTATGGGGCGTACGAACACGACCCAGATTACGAGACGGAGACGGATGAAGACTCCGCTTCCTGCAGCGACTATGTGTCCGAGGAATCGTCGGAGCTGGAGACTCCGTCCGAGGAAGAGTCTGAGCCAGAGTCTTCCCACGAGCAGGACTCCGAAAACGAACCCGAGTCCGAGGCGACGAGGGAGGCAGACATAGAGGACGAGAGGGACGCCTCCTCCGAGCAAGACGAGAAGGAAGAACAGGAAGAGGCGGAACATGAGGAAGAACACTATGAAAGCAAAGAGTCTAATGAAGAAGAGCGGCACCAACACAGGCATGGAAAGAGAGAGACACTGGAGGAGGATGAAGAATTTAGGTAACTTAATTTAGGTAAGAAGAGAGAGAAGATTCCGAACACGAAGAAAGTAATAGAGAAGGGCAGCACGAAGATAATCATGACAAAAGAAAGAGAGAGAAGGAGGAGGATGAAGAAGAGTTTAGAACACATGGAAAGAAAATGAGGGGACTGAGAGAAGAATTCGAAGACGCTGAAAATGATGAAGGGCGGCACGGGGAGAGGCGTGACAAAAGAAAGAGATAGGAAGAGGATGGACAAGAGTTTACACACCGTAGAAAGAAAACGAGAGGATACAAAGAAGAGTCGGAATACAAAAAAACGGATGAAGAATCGGAAGACGAAGACTGACAAAAAAAGTATGAAAACAAAGAACAGGAGAACGACTGTAAATACGAAAAGAAGAAAGAAGAAAGAAGAGTCTGAAGACGAGGAAGAAGAATCCGAAGAGGAAGAAGTCGAATACGAAAAGGAAGAATCCCAGTGCGAGAATGGCGAGTCAGAAGAGGAGGCACAGGAGGCGTCAGAAGCTGAGGCGGAGGCGACAACAGACTGCGAGATAGAAGAAGAGGAGGAGGAGGAGGACGGGCGTAAGAGGACACATAAACGAAAGCGGAGCAGATAGCAGGAAGGAGCTGGAGCCAGTAGGAAGAGCAGGTGAGGCTGAGCAGAGACACGCGAGCAAGAAGAACGACTAGGAGAAGAAGTGAAGATAAGGATAAAGAGTGAAGAGAGAAAGAGAAAGATTTACCAGTGGTTCCCAAACTAGGGGTCATAGGCCAACGGCGGACAATACAGCAAAATTTTGGGGCCACAAGCTGAGGCGATGTACACAGAAAAATCCCAAGGCCCACCGCACTACAACATCCAGTCAGAAAAAAATGAGGTGGAATGAATAAGATTACAGGTATTGGCAGAGTTTTTTTTTTTTTTATAATGGAGCAAAATAAATGTAGAACTACAGACTGTCACTACTCACGAGATGGGGATTGGGGAGGAGAAGGGCCATGGATGAGGATGATATGTGAAAATTGGGAAAATATCAGAAAAGTTTGGGAACCAGTGATGTAGACAGTGATATCCCTCCAGAAACAGAAGCAAGAAATGGATGCAGAGTGTGATATCCTCCGAAGAAGAGGAGGAAGAGAAGGATGCAGAGAGTGATATTCCTCGAAAAAGAAAAGCAAGACATGAATGCAGAGAGTGATATCCTCCGAAAAAGAGCAGGAAGAGAAGGATGCAGAGAGTGATATTCCTCGAAAGAAGAAAAGAAAGAGAACGATGCAGAAAGTGATATCCATGCGAAGAGGAGTAGAAGGATGCAGAAAGTGATATCCAAGCAAAGAAGAGGAGTAGAAGGATGTAGAGTTATATCCTCCGAAAATGAGGAGAAAGAAGAGGAGGCATAGAGTGGTATCCTCCGAAAAAAAAAGTAGGAAGAGAAGGATGCAGAGAATGGTATTCCCAGAAGAGGAGGAGAAGAAGAAAGATGGAGAGAATGATATACCTTGAAGAAGAGGAGGAAGAGAAGAAAGTAGAGAGTGCTAATCTTCGAGGAATAGAGGATGAAGAGAAGGATACAGAATGAAGAAGAAGAGGAAGAAAAGGATAAAGAATGAAAAAGAAAAGAAAGTGCAGGATGCAAAGAGTGATATCCCTCAAAGAAGAGGAGGAAGAGAAGGATGCAGAGTCAAGAAGAGGAGGAAGAGATAGACGCAGAGAGAAGAAGAGAAAGAGAATGATGCAGCGAGTGATATCCTCCGAGAAAGAGTGGGAAGAGAAAGATGGAAAAAGTGATACATCTCAACGAAGAGAAGGAAGAGAAGGATGCTGAGAGATATATTCCTCGAAGAGAAGGAAGATAAGGATTTAAAGTGAAGAAGAGAAGCAAGATAAGGATGGAAAGAGTGATATCCTTCGTAGAAGAGGGGGGAAGAGAAGGGTCAGAGTGAAAAGAGGAAGGAAGAAAAGTATGCAGACTGATAAAGAAGAGGAAGAGAAGGATACAGAGAGTGATATCTTTTGAGTAGAAAAAAAAATGGAAGGATGCAGAATGAAGAGGAGGAGGAATAGAAGAATGCAGGGAGAAGAAGAGGAGAAAGAGATGGATGGAGAGTGATATCCCTCCAAGAAGATGAGGAAGAGAAGGATGGAGAGTGAAGAAGAGGAGGAAGAGGAGGATACAAAGAGTGATATTCCTCGAAAAAGAGGAACAAGAAATGGATGCAGAGACCGATATCCTGCGAAGAAGAGGAGGAAGAGAAGGATGCAGAGAATGATATTCCCAGAGGAAGAAGAGAATATGGATGGAGAGAGTGATAGCTCGAAGAAGAAGAGGAAGAAGACAAGGGTGCAGAGTGAAGAAGAAGAAGAGGAAGAGAAAGATGCAGCGTGAAGAAGATAAACATGCAGACTGAAGAAGAAGAGGAAGTGCAGGATGCAAAGATTGATATCCCTCAAAGAAGAGGAAGAAAAAAAGGATGCAGAGTGAAGAAGAGGAGGAAGAAGAGGATGCAGAGAGAAGAGAAGAAGGAAATGGATGCAGACAGTTATATTCTCCGAAAAAGAAGAGGAAAAGAAGGATGCAGAGGGAGATATCCCTCGAGAGTCTCAATGTAGAGACTGATATCCCTCCAAGAAGATGATGAACAGAAGATGCAGAGGAACACTTAATTTGGACATGAAGAAGAGAAGTAACAGTCTCAAAAACAAAAGAATGATGAAAAAGTGCGACACGACAAGAGGCACGAAGAAAAAAAAAGAGGTAGGAGGAGGATAGAGAAGGGATGAAAATAAAAGGAAAGAAAAAGTAAATTTTTGTTAACTCAAATCAATACTTTTAGAATTTCTAATGCACACAATCATAACTTGTTCACATCTGATCTAGCTTCAATAAGCTGGAATGACATTCTCACT
>NC_087173.1:650000-702500 GCF_035594125.1 Scylla paramamosain
ATTGTAATTACATTTTTCTAAGTCTACTTGTTCTAATTCTAATCCTTCTTCTAGTGCTGCCGCTTATTTTCCTAATTGTAATTTTTCTACTTGTAATTAATTTTTCTCATTGTAATTATATTTTTCTTCTTCTAGTGCTGCCGCTTATTTTCCTAATTGTAATTTTTCTACTTGTAATTCATTTTTCTCATTGTAATTATATTTTTCTAAGTCTACTTGCTCTAATTCTAATCTTTCCCCTGGTGGTGTTAGTACTGCCGCTTCTCCTCTGCTGATGGTAGTGTTTCTGCTGGTCTTTCCTCCTGACCCTGGCAGTTACATAGATCACTGAACTGACCCTATCCTAAGCCTATCCTAAGCTATCCTAATTTGACCTTAACTTGACATTCTTATCTGGTAACTGAGTGTGTCAGTTTGGTGGTCTTTGTAGTTGCCAGGGGGGTCCAAGTGGTGGAAGCATGAGAGGTCAGAACACCTCCCTTGCTACCCTGGGCAGCTCCATCACATGGTTTTGGAGTGGATGCTCTGTGAAATTTTTAGCAAGTTCCGAGTGGGGATTCGAACCCATGCTTCCCTCCCGCCAAACTGGCAATGCATCACTCTACCCACTGAGCCACGAGGACCCAGCAAAGTAACTGTAAAGTTAGTCTATTTCCTCATCTTATGTTCGCGTTAATTAAAGAAAAATACTGTTTATTATGATGCTAATCATTTTTATCAGGCAATCTTTTATGTTCTTTTATTTTTTCTATGATTTATAGGGATTCGAACGCTGGCACCTTGTATCTAAAGTTCCAAAGACCGTCACTCTATCCACTGTACCATGGGAACCCCATAGCTTCAGAGAGTAAAGAAGATATATTTGAGCACAGTATTTCCCTTACTGTGTTCATACCGCACCAAAAGTTCAATAAGAATTACTGCTATTGATTTTAATGTGAATATTCATATTCACAACGGTAATTAGATAAAATTAAGTGCTGTGGACTGTTAGGACTGTTATAGGAGTATCTGTCATGGAGTGAAAATAGTAGTAAGGGAAATTAAAGAACTTAAGAATGGTCGGCAGTGCTAGGATCTGGAACCGCCTGTGGGAACCCGCCCCTGTGTTGTGTAGTGACTGGCACACGTGCTGCACCATCACCGACACAACACATCATTACACCTGTGTGTGTGTGTGTGTGTGTGTGTGTGTGTGTGTGTAAGGTTCTGATTAAAATATTTTATTTATTTTTTTCTGTATTATTATGTAAGTGTAAGAATAACTTTTGCCACATTTTCCAGTTCACATTTATACGCCAGTGGAGCAATTATTGGTGACCGGAAATATATGATATGAAGTCTTGCGGTGCCTTTGTTTCTTTGTTATGTACATAACGTCACTACTTTTTTCTTTACTAGTGCAGTCGAGCGCTGAGAGCAGATCTGTCAGTCCGTCCAATAATTTGATGGAATCAGACCACAAAACACAAAAACGTTCACCGAAAGTAATAGCAGACGTCAAGGACAGAAAACTGATGAACAACGCTGCATGTTCCGCTGCTGTGTTGCTGTATTGTACCAGCGGCAGGAACACTGTATTTAAGGCAGCTTTATATTAACATTCTTGAGGGAGAGTTCAATTAAAGCCCTATTTACAGGAGAATTCTCTCGTTGCGGGAATGAAAGTAAGGTGATGTTTATGAGTTTCTGAGTGAGGCACTCTGCGTCTCTGGTTACTGGAGGGACGTTAGGAATGTTGCTGTGTCTTTTTAATCAATAAAACAGCGACACCACAGCACTTAGTTTTTAGAGTTTGTTTTGAGTTTTGTGCACTCACTCACACAGCACTGAGTCCATCGAAAGACTCCAACAGTGCCGATGTGGCTGGCCCTCCGCCGCACGCAGGGGCTCGCTCATGCAGCCACTATCATTCTGTTTTCTCGGTGTGTTACCAGTTTATCTAGTTATTCAAAGGGGAGGGCCGGAAAGGGGAGTGGGTACCGGCTGCAACGCTCTGAAAGGCGTGGGGCACCTGGGGTATCCCGCCTGCCCGGTGTTTGATGCCGCGATATACACTTTGATGATTCTTTTCAGTAATGAAACTAATTATAATTATTACTGTTTTCTTCATAAAGGAAGTCTGGGCGAGGCAGTGACTTCCCATCCCCCTTGTGAGTCCCATCCCGGGTGGTGGTGGTGGTGGTGGTGGTGGTGTCAGTGTCTGTTCATTTTTTTTTCTTCTAATTTATGTGGAAGGATAAAAAGTTCTTGGTAATCTGCTTACAATGTATATAAGCAGAGCAGTTATAGAGAAATGTATTTTGGTCAAGTACGTGTGTCCTTCACTCCGCTGTTTAATGCGACGATGCAGTACACTCACGCTGGGGGGGGGGGGCGATGCAGATGTAGGAGGTATGAGAAGCAGAGGGTGTGGGAGAGAGACAGGAGTCGGGAATGTGGAAAGGGAGAGGAAGAAGGCAGTCCCAAGAGTCACATCAGAGGGCAGCACTAGCCAATGACATCTATCACGAGAAAAAGACGACAGATGTCCCTCTTGTTACAAACATAGGTAGGAAAACTGCTTCATTAAATAGAGAGCCGTGCGTGCATACAAATTAATGAGGCTGAGATGAAAAGATTTGGAAAAAAGTTATATCATTCAACTGAACTTTTTTTTTCTTAGTGTGTGTGTGTGTGTGTGTGTGTGTGTGTGTGTGTGTGTGTGTGTGTGTGTGTGTGTGTGTGTGTGTGTGTGTGTGTGTGTGTGTGTGTGTGTGTGTGTGTAGCAACAAGGTCGTACATACGTGTATAATACTTCTCTAATGCTGTATCATCACCCCTACCATCCCACCACCACCACCATCACCACCACCACCACCACCACCACCAACCATTATCATTATTAATATAACTCTTATTATTACTGTCATCATTACAACTCCCGTAATTACCAGGGTTGTATGAATTGTCCCATTCCCCCGCACATCAAACGACCCACCAGTGGACGCGTTAACACAAACTTTGACGCTTCATTGCCGTTTATTGAGCCGACCAATGAACAAATAGGAAATATGTATGTACACTACACTGAGTCACCGGGATAGATAGTGTAGGCCCTACACTATCTATCCCGGTGACTCAGTGTAGTGTACATACGCCTTCCCTTCCCTTCCCCTACAGGCAAGGGTTGGGTTGGGTTACCTGTGTGTGTGGGAGGGAGGGAGATGGAGTGGGGGGAAGAGAGAGAGAGAGAGAGAGAGAGAGAGAGAGAGAGAGAGAGAGAGAGAGAGAGAGAGAGAGAGAGAGAGAGAGAGAGAGAGAGAGAGAGAGAGAGAGACAAAGACAGAGACAGAGAGGATATTACAAATATGGGTAGAAAAAAAAAAAAGGCATCTCATTTCCTCCTCCTCCTCCTCCTCCTCCTCCTCCTCCTCCTACTCTTCCTTCTTTTCAGCTTGTGTCAACACGCTCCAGATGTCTTTTAGGGAGAGGAGGAGGAGGAGGAGGAGGAAGAGGAGAAGGAGGAGAAAGACAAAGGAACACAAAGAAGAACTAACGACAGCAGACCAGTAATATCTAACACACAGTAAGAGAGAGGAACACAAAGGAGGAACAATAGCAACAGACCTGCTGGCTCCAATGAGGATATTCGTGGCCTACTACACTGTCTGGTATAAAGTGAGAGACGCGTAACAAGTGAAGGTCATCCAAACTTGAATGGCAGTGAGTTACGTTAACCTTTCACTGTGTCACGAAACAATTAGCAGCACCAGAAGCAAGGCGTGAAGTCTTTATAAGCATCTATAAAAAAGTTAGCGATGAAAAAGGATACATTTTGCAATTTCTTTCCAGTTCAAAGTGGCTGTAGATTGAGTAAAGGTGTCTCAGAGTGATTGGTGATTAGCAAAAGGCGTACCAAATGGAAGTCAAAAGGTTAACGATCCGATTAAGGAGGAATGTTTTGCTTCGTTTGTCAAGAATCTTTAAGCAGTTGTTTTAAGAATGCTGCGATTATTGTTTTAGTTTGAGTGATGAACAGTATAGTAACCTGGACTGATGTTATCAAATCCCTTCTAAATGCTAAATGTTTCAGTTAAATCGCCTCGCATCCTCCGCTATGTTAGTCTGAACAGATCTAATTGATTCAGTCCTCTCTCCATAGAGTGTTTCTTAATATTCCCATATTATCTCTGTTATTCTCCGCTGTGTGCCCTCCAGCTTTTCCACGCACGCAGTATTCAAGATGGGGTCTGACTAGAGAACTGTAGTGTTAATATTACCTCTCCTGAGTTATTTTGTAAAGTTCATCCCATAAAGTCAATGAGTTTACTAGCAACTTTAGATATCTCTGGTGATTGTTTGCCAGGCGTTAGGTCGCTTGACTCTGGCACACCGCGATCTTATTTTTCTTGTTTGTTGCAGGAAGTCTTATTATTATTATTATTATTATTATTATTATTATTATTATTCGTTTTTCTGTGATCTTATTGCTCTATAAGGATGTTTGCTAACTGACCTGTATGAACTTTATCTACGAAATATTTATACAATTCATGTACATTTACTTCACCTAACCCCCTCATCTCGGCCCCTACCACCCTCTCCACTTCTTCATCTACCCGCCTCGACCTCACCTCTCTCATTTCAGCATGACCTGACATTCCAACATACTCACACCTATCTCCCCCTCCCTCTCTCCTCCACCTCTTCCAGACACATCTTCCCTCCTCTTGTCCTACACGCTCACTCTTCACCTCACCTCTGTCATCCTGCCTTATCTCTCTGAACTCTGTCCCGGACCTGACCTCACCCTGCATCCGTTGCCAGTCCACTCCTTGGAGGTACCTTTTTAATTCTTCAAAATCTGCTCTCCTAAAGCCAGGTATTTTACTAGTCTTTTTGGTTCTAAAAGTTTCTTCCTATTCTAAATTGTACTTAATTTCCCTATGGTCACTGTTACCTAGCTGTCCTCCAACCTCTACCTGCATGACTGCTTCCTCCCTGTTAGTAAGAATTAAATCTAGAATATTATTTCCCCTTGTGAGTTCTACGACTACCTGTTTAAAAACAAATATCCTGAATTATTAAAAAATTATTCTGAATTTGAGGAGGTGAAATATGGAAATTGTCGCTGGAGGACGTGGTGACAGCGTCTGAGGAAATCCTTATAGCTACGGAAAATATTCCAGCAGCTCGAGAAGGAGTGAAAGGGTTTTAGGGCTTTGTGAAATGACGGGAATGTTATATGTTTGTGTGTATAACCCTTAAGCAACAAGGGAAGTGATACAAGACCTGAGTAAGGGAGGATGTATTGTAACTGAGTGTGGGAATTACCCAGTGTTGATCTAAGGTAGAAACTTATTTCCTTAATTTCCTTTAAGGTGTATTTCCTCAAATTATTTGTAAGTTAACATTATTATTAATATATTTTCTCATTATATAGAATAATTGTGTTTTGTATCTCAACTCTGATCTGGCCTTAAGGTGATTCCTGGCATGCTGTGCTAAGGTAACACTTTTGTGAGAGGGTTTAACAGCTGACGATTTCCGATAGGTCGGGTAGGTATTCAAGGTATTTAAAAACCCAGACCTTTAAAACTTTCTGGGATCAGCAAACCGCCCACATTCTTGGAAAGATAACCGGAATCGTGACATTACATAAAGAATGTTTTTAAACGTGTTTTAGCTTTTTGATAGGTAAGTAGCTGAAAAACTCAAAGGACACGTTTATGATAATGTTCTTTTGTTTTCCATTATAAAATGTATTCCAAACTTTAGTGCCTTGATGCCCTGGTGCCTAAAACATTCATAAACAAAAAAAATTATTTTCTGAAATGTTTTCTTTCCTCATGTTTATTTTTATTTTTATTTATTTATTTATTTTCTTTTTTTTGCCGTTTTGGTACATAACAATGTAAAAAATTCTCAGAATATACTTTTTTGGAATTTTTTTTCCAAAATATAGAGCTATTCATGCGTTAGTGTTTTTTTTTGTTTTTTTTTACCTAAGAAACACTTATAATACATATTTCTCGTAATGTCCTTTTGTTTTCCCATATAGGGTATTTCGCATGCATTTTGTCGTTTTTGTACATAACCAGCTAAAAAACAATCACAATACTTGTTTGTGGTAATGTTATTATTTTTCTCCAAAAAGGGTGTTTTACATGCATTTTCGGTTTCGGTACGTAAGAGGCTAAAAATATTTAAGACACATTTGTAGTAATGTTTTTACTTATTTCCATGTAAGGTGCTTTCTATGCATTTTAGCCTTTTGGTGCCTAGCACGCTAAAAAACATCGAAAGATACGTTCCTAGCAATGTCGTTTCTTTTCCCAGTATCGGGAGCTTTCTTTGCATGCATTTTGGCGTGTTGATACCTAACAATGTTAAAAACACGCAAAATACACGTTTTTTGTAATATTGTTCTGGTTTTCAATATAGAGTGCTAGTCATGCACTAAGATAAAAAAAAAAAAAAAACACAATGTTCAATTCTCGTATTGTCCTTTTGTATCCCCGCATACAGCACTTTGTGTGCATTTTGACGTTTTTGTACGAAACATGCTCAAAACTTTCAAAATACACGTTTTTGGTCATTTTGATTTTTACTCCATCAGAGTGCAATTCATGTGTTTTAGCGTTAAGGTACCTAGGAAGCACAAGAACATTCCTAATACACGTTTTTTTCGTTATTTGCATTCATAACCACATATAGGCTACTTAGCATGCTTTTTTGTCGTTTTTGTAAAAAACAAGCTCGAAATCACTCAAAATACACATTTTTGTTAATGTTATTGTTTTACTTAAGTTGCTTTTTTTTTTTTTTTTTTTTTTTGCATACGTGTTAGTGTGTTTGTACGCAAGTATTTGAAAAAAAAATCAAAAGGCACGATTTAGTAATGCTCTTTTTTTTTTTTTTTGTTTCTGTATAGAGAGCTTTCCATACCTCTTATCGTTTTCGAGCCTAACACGGTCATAAACACTCAGAAGATGCATTTCTTGAAATGTCGTTCGCTTTCCCCATATAGGTTTCTTTGTGTTCATTTCGGCGTTTTGGTACCTAAGTATGTGAAAAAAAAAATTTACAGTACACTTTTTTGGTAAAATTGTTCTGTTTCCTTTATTTAGACTGCTATTCATGCGTTTTCGCGTTTTGGTAGCTAAGAAGCTCAAAGATATTCATTATACACGTTTCTCATAGTGCCCTTTCTTTTCCTATTGTATGGTACTTTGTATGCATTTTGTCGTCTTTTTCTATGTAACAAGCTAACAAAACGCTCAACATTCACGTTTTTGATAATGTTATGATATTTTTTTTCATAAAAGGTGTTTGGATGCGTTTTATCGTTTTGGTACTTAATATACTCAAAAGCACTGGTAATACACGAGTCACGTAATATCCATATACTCGTAGTGTGATTTGCATGCATTTTTGCTTTTTGGTACCTAACAATTAGAGACGTCACAGTGAGGCTGGTAGATACCTACCAGAGCCAGCATTTTTAATTGTCTCCGATTTCCTGGGGCAAAGGGGTGTCTTAGCTAAATTTGAAATCGATGTGCAGGAAAAGTACAGCATGAATTGCTGCACAAGTGTATCTAAAATTTAAAACATAACCCTTAATATTAATATTCATACTTACTGGTGTATGATAAGGCTTTGTTAATTGAATTATAAGATAAAACTAAAAATAGGTAATGATTTTTTTTTTAAGTAAGTATGAACAGTAAAAATAAAAGGATGTTGATTTCGGCTTGTGCATTTTATCTGGGAATGTTGAAAAATATCAGATATCACTGACACGTCCTGTATATGAAATCATTTAAATAAAAAAAAAAAAGAACAGCACCGGTGGCGGACGTACGACGTACTTATCTTGATAATGATTCTTCAGTTAAAGAAAGCGCCGCGCGCCGTTAGGGAAGGAGTGTAGTGTAAACAATAGCCTCTCAGTTCTGCCGATACAAAGGCCTTTACTTTGCTTTACTATATCCAGAATAGGGTATAGCTCGTTCTTTCAGGAATTTTCTTAATTCCGCTGTAGTCCATGATTGTGGCGGTGATGTATCCATTGTGCAGGGTAGTCGAGTAAGCGTGGTCCTGTGTTTTGGTTTGCTCGCTGCCCAAGTACCCGAGGATAGTGATCGTACCGCAAAAATAAAGTCTCTGATACAAAATTATATTTTCTTTACATTAAATGGATTTGCCTGTTGTTTAGTACATGAAAATGCAAGTATATATTAGTATACTTCCATTGAGATCAGTAAAAAATTACAGATTGCCTGCCTTGATACACTTATAGGCTCTTTTAAGAATATCATCTGAAATTATGAATAGAGGCTCAAACAATGTCATGTGCTGTCAGTTATCACGAAATTAATTGACTTAAAATTCAGACGCATTACTGTGCAACGATACACCTTTGTAAGCTTGTCAAACCTTGCCCCAAAAAGTATTTATTTTCTGGCGAGAATTGAAAATTCTGGCGCTATCTGGTATCAAAACGCTCACTGCGACGTCTCTAATATAAAAAGATTCAAAATGCACGTTTTTTGGTAATATTATTCTTTTTGTCTTATAGGGTGTTTTTGTATGCGTTGTAGCGTTTTCTTACATAAGAAAAAATACTCAAAGAATGTTTTCATTAATGTTATTTTGTTTTCTTATATAGCGTGTTTTCTATTCTTTTTTTAGCGTTTTCGTGCCTAACACGTTCAAAATCCCTCAAAAGATACGTTTCAGGTATATATATATATATATATATATATATATATATATATATATATATATATATATATATATATATATATATATATATATATATATATATATATATATATATATTGTGTGTGTGTGTGTGTGTGTGTGTGTGTGAGTGTGTGTGTGTGTAGGAAAGACACTGGCCAAGGGCAACAAAAATCCGAAAAAAAAAAAAAGCCAATTGAGATGCCCGTCCCCGAACAGAGTGCGAAGTGGTAGTCAAAAATTAAATGATAAGTGTCTTGAAACCTCCCTCTTTCGTTTTCTTTCCCCATATGAGGGGTTTGTTTGCGATTTGGCGTGTTGGTACCATTTTGAAAAACACTCAATATAACCGCTTTTAGTGATGTTCTTCATTTTTTTCCATAAAGATTGCTATTCATGTGTTTTAACGTTTTTTTTTTTTTTTTATGTAGGAAGGATACTGGCCAAGGGCAACAAAAATCTAATAAAAAAAAATGCCCACTGAAATGCCAGTCCCATAAAAGGGTCAAAGCAGTGGTCAAAAATTGGTGGATAAGTGTCTTGAAACCTCCCTCTTGAAGGAATTCAAGTCATAGGAAGGTGGAAATACAGAAGAAGGCAGGGAGTTCCAGAGTTTACCAGAGAAAGGGATGAATTATTGAGAATACTGGTTAACTCTTGCGTTAGAGAGGTGGACAGAATAGGGCTGAGAGAAAGAAGAAAGTCTTGTGCAGCGAGGCCGCAGAAGGAGGGGAGGCATGCAGTTAGCAAGATCAGAAGAGCAGTTGGCATGAAAATAGCGGTAGAAGACAGCTAGATATGCAACATTGCAGCGGTGAGAGAGGGGCTGAAGACAGTCAGTTAGAGGAGAGGAGTTGATAAGACGAAAAGCTTTTGATTCCACAATGTCTAGAAGAGCAGTATGAGTGGAACCCCCCCAGACATGTGAAGCATACTGCATACATGGACGGATAAGGCCCTTGTACAGAGTTAGCAGCTGGGGGGGTGAGAAAAACTGGCGGAGACGTCTCAGAACACCTAACTTCATAGAAGCTGTTTTAGCTAGAGATGAGATGTGAAGTTTCCAGTTCAGATTATAAGTAAAGGACAGACCGAGGATGTTCAGTGTAGAAGAGGTGGACAGTTGAGTGTCATTGAAGAAGAGGGGATAGTTGTCTGGAAGATTGTGTCGAGTTGATAGATGGAGGAATTAAGTTTTTGAGGCATTGAACAATACCAAGTTTGCTCTGCCCCAATCAGAAATTTTAGAAAGATCAGAAGTCAGCATAGGAGTGGATAGGACAAGAAGTTTGGTTTAGAAGATCATTAATGAATAATAAGAAGAGAGTAGGTGACAGGACAGAACCCTGAGGAACACCACTGTTAATAGATTTAATAGATTTAGGAGAAGAACAGTGACCGTCTACCACAGCAGCAATAGAACGGTCAGAAAGGAAACTTGAGATGAAGTTACAGAGAGAAGGATAGAAACCGTAGGAGGGTAGTTTGGAAATCAAAGCTTTGTGCCAGACTCTATCAAAGGCTTTTGATATGTCCAAGGCAACAGCAAAAGTTTCACCAAAGTCTCTAAAAGAGGATGACCAAGACTCAGTAAGGAAAGCCAGAAGATCACCAGTAGAGCGGCCTTGACGGAACCCATACTGGCGATCAGATAGAAGGTTGTGAAGTGATAGATGTTTAAGAATCTTCCTGTTCAGGATAGATTCAAAAACTTTAGATAAGCAGGAAATTAAAGCAATAGGACGGTAGTTTGAGGGATTAGAGCGGTCACCCTTTTTAGGAACAGGTTGAATGTAGGCAAACTTCCAGCAAGAAGGAAAGGTAGATGTTGACAGACAGAGCTGAAAGAGTTTGACTAGGCAAGGTGCAAGCACGGAGGCACAGTTTCGGAGAACAATAGGAGGGACCCCATCAGGTCCACAAGCCTTCCGAGGGTTTAGACCAGCGAGGGCATGGAAAACATCATTACAAAGAATGTTAATACGTGGCATGAAGTAGTCAGAGGGTGGAGGAGAGGGAGGAACAAGCCCAGAATCGTCCAAGGTAGCGTTTTTAGCAAAGGTTTGAGCAAAGAGTTCAGCTTTAGAAATAGATGTGATAGCAGTGGTGCCATCTGGTTAAAATAGAGGAAGGAAAGAAGAAGCAAAGTTATTGGAGATATTTTTGGCTAGATGCCAGAAATCACGAGGGGAGTTAGATCTTGAAAGGTTTTGACATTTTCTTTTAATGAAGGAGTTTTTGGCTAGTTGGAGAACAGACTTGGCATGGTTCCGGGCAGAAATATAAAGTGCGTGAGATTCCAGTGATGGAAGGCTTAAGTACCTTTTGTGGGCCACCTCTCTATCATGTATAGCACGAGAACAAGCTGTGTTAAACCAAGGTTTAGAAGGTTTAGGACGAGAAAAAGAGTGAGGAATTTACGCCTCCGTGCCATACACTATCACCTCTGTTATGCGCTCAGAACACAAAGACGGGTCTCTGACATGGAAGCAGTAGTCATTCCAAGGAAAATCAGCAAAATACCTCCTCAGGTCCCCCCAATTAGCAGAGGCAAAACGCCAGAGGCACCTTCGTTTAGGGGGATCCTGAGGAGGGATTGGAGTGATAGGACAAGATAAAGATATGAGATTGTGATCGGAGGAGCCCAACGGAGAAGAAAGGGTGACAGCATAAGCAGAAGGATTAGAGGTCAGGAAAAGGTCAAGAATGTTGGGTGTATCTCCAAGACGGTCAGGAATACGAGTAGGGTGTTGCACCAATTGCTCTAGGTCATGGAGGATAGCAAAGTTGTAGGCTAGTTCACCAGGATGGTCAGTGAAGGGAGAGGAAAGCCAAAGCTGGTGGTGAACATTGAAGTCTCCAAGAATGGAGATCTCTGCAAAAGGGAAGAGGGTCAGAATGTGCTCCACTTTGGAAGTTAAGTAGTCAAAGAATTTCTTATAGTCAGAGGAGTTAGGAGAGAGGTATACAGCACAGATAAATTTAGTATGAGAGTGACTCTGTAGTCGTAGCCAGATGGTGGAAAACTCAGAAGATTCAAGAGCGTGGGCACGAGAGCAGGTTAAGTCATTGCGCACATAAACGCAGCATCCAGCTTTGGATAAAAAATGAGGATAGAGAAAGTAGGAGGGAACAGAAAAGGGGCTACTGTCAGTTGTCTCAGACACCTGAGTTTCAGTGAGGTTTAGAAGAGGAGAGGTGGTGTTCTACAGATTGAAAATTAGATCTTAGACCGTGAATGTTGCAGAAGTTAATGAAGAAAAAGTTGAGGGGGGGTGTCAAGACACTTAGGGTCATCGACAGAAAGGCAGTCCGTCCTGGGGACATTTATGGTCCCCTCCCCAGATGGGGACTCCGTGGCTGGTGTAGGAGTCGCCATGATGATTTTAAAATTTTTGGGCGAAGGGTGTGTGTGTTATTAGGTGCTTGTAGTTTTGTGTGGAGGAAGAGAGTTGTCTTTAGAGGGCAGGCTGTGACTGCCCCCTTGTGTTGTGAGACACAAAGGGAAACGTTCAGTGAGGTCACAGCTGGGTTTAATGATAAGTTCATAGCACCCCCTGAACAGTGCTTTAGACCTCGCTGGGAGTAATTATCATTTCGTCTTACCACTGGTTTGGACCCTATTCAGGGAGTGGCATCTCAGTGAGTTTTTTTTTAACATTATTTTTTTTCCCTTGGTTGGTGTCCTTCCTACATTAAAAAAAAAACAGCCCTCCCTGTATTTCTTTTTTTCCCTCTTTCCAGGAGAGTATGGCCCTCTGTGAGGACCACAGCCATCCACCCACCAGCAGTGGTGTTAGTCATTCAACCCTCATCTGCTGGTGTTGCTGGGGCCTCTGGATTCATTGGTTCTGTGGGTGCATCATGTAAAGTCTTAGCAGTTGACAACAATTTTTGAAGTCATCCATCTTACAAATGACATCACCCAGTGGTATGACATCAGGATGCCATGCCCCTGCCAAGGTCTGCACAGTCGGCTCCCGTAGGACCTGAAGGTTCCTTTTACTGGTCAGCTGTTTTACCAGAAGTGACAAGACCTTGTCATGTCAGGCAGTTCTCTCTGGGGCCAACTTTGGGCAAACCTGGAGGATGTGTCCCAACGACTCCAATCTCCCACATCCCAGGTCACATAATACAGGGGCGTCAGCTCTTCCCTGTGAAGCTCTAAGTTTTGTGTGTGCCATGCCCAAGCAGGTTTTTAAAGCACTTACATAGGAGGAGCCCTTCATGAGCAGAGTACCGTCATCCACCCACTCATGAGTAGGTGGTCTTGTCCATGCCCAGAAGACCCCCTCCCATCAGCGGAGGCATACAAACTTGCCTTATGGCATTCGGCTGCAGCCTTACGCAGCTCCTTGGATGTTTGTTCAGGGGTAAGGAGCCCCTCCACTATCCTCGCAACCCTCCAGTCATGGTTGGTGGAAAGCCTCTCAAAGGCCCCCTTGTGTACCAGGACGGTGAATCGAGGGACCCCCAATCCCCCGTCGCGCATGTTGGCATAAAATGCCGCATTGGGGGTATCATGAGGCAGATGTAGCGCCTTTTTCAAGAAAGTTCTTATTTCTTTGTCGAACCGTTCCTGAGTACCTTTGTTGGTCTTGCCAAACACCCTTGGATATTGGTGCTTGGGTATCACTATGTTTTTAACAGCCCAGAACTTTTGCTGAGGCTTAAGGGGACCCTTTTGTAGGGAAGCCAGGTCCCTTATGAGGGCTGCGAGGGCCCACTTAGGCTCAGCGTTGCCCACAGCCACACCAACCTCTAAGCCGAGGTACTTGTAAACCTCCCCCAGCTTTAGTGTTCTGATATTAGTACCACTGGCAGAAAAGATGATCTTAGCATCTACCAGCCACCTTTTTCTCTTTCCGTCCCCATGGATGTTAAGTGTGGCACACTTGGAAAACCCAATCTCCAGCCCCACCTTTGCAGCCTCCTCAGCAAACACATTAAGCGAAACCTGGAGACCACAAGCGGTAGAGGCTGTTAATGCCACATCATCAGCATAGGCAATTTAATTTATAGGGGTTCCAGCCAGACGCACCCAATGTCTGCTGGCACTTGGGAGAGTGCCCAATCCAACGCAATGTTGAATAGGTATGGGGATAATGGATCCCCCTGTAACACTTCCCTCCTGATGGGACAAGTGTCTCCCATTATATTAGTGCTTGCCTTTCTGTACAAAGTACTTCTGTACTCAGTAAGCTCATGAGGAAACCCCATCTCTTAGTTGCGGCTACTAGAGATGGGTGGCTCACTGAGTCGAAAGCCTTCTTAAAATCAATGAACGCGATACATAGATCGGTTTTATTAGAGGTGGCGTTACAGATGAGTTCATGTATGAGGAGGATGTTTGCCGCAACACCCTCCTCAGCCACAAACCCTTTCTGCTGCATAGGGAGAGGGGCTGCTGCCATGAGCCTTGCCGCTATAACTTATGGAAGAGCCTGAGTAGGATGGATGTTATCATGATCGGGTGAAAATCACTAGGTTCCCTTGACTCGGGTTTCTTGGGAATTAGAGTGGTCCTTCCTGTGGCCCAACTTTTTGGTACGTCTTTTAACAGCAAACTGTTGTTTAAGGCCCAGCTAAGCCTTAAGGTGCCCAAGGCATGCACATCTGACAATGTATGTATGTCCATCCGGTCTGGGGGCAGTAGAGGGCTTTGTAGTCTTCAGAGCCCTTTCTAGCTCTTCCTCTGTTATTGGGCCGGCAGCATTAAGAGTTGGCCTTGTAGCAGTCGGCGACCTAGTCTCGTTTAAAGTTTCTCTTCCAAAGAGGTCAACTCAGAAGGTCTTCATTCCAGGAGGGATGGCAGGGGGGCCGTCAGGTATATCCGTTATAACCTCCTGGATGGGCCGACCTCTTTTTTTTACGCCACATCTTTTGTATTCTTCTATAATCTCTCTTTGCTTTGGCTGTCTTATTGTTGCTCACTGGGTCGCTTCTTCCTGGTGGCTTATAGGCATGAGGCAGGCACCATGCGTCTACCTGTGCCTCTACCTCACCTGTGCTGGTGGGAACGGAAATGCCCAGGGAATCAGCTACTCTTTGCACATGAATGTGCATTTCATCCTGGGTCACGAGGTGGACAGGTGACTGTGCCAGTAGCACCTCTCCTAGATGTTACGGGAGGTGAGGAGTCAATAGGTGACATATTGGGCGAGGTGGGGCTAGAGGATGCCGTCAAAGATTCAACCTCTTCTGGCATGCGGGAGAACTCGTGGACTTTAGCCTTGTAGCCAGCAAATCTTCTTGCACCTTTTATTGCTTCCACCGACATATGGGGAAGTACTTTCTCCCTTACGAGCATATTTATGTTCTTAGCTCTTTGGTTGTGAGCCTCAAAGGCCACCATCATGTTCAGCTCCTCTGGGTTCCACCTCGCCTTTTGACTCTGAGCACTGAGAGCCTCCATCTCCTCCCCATGGAAAGCTTCAGGGTGCTGCAAGCGCTCATGAACCCTATGACCACAATAATTCGTGAATGCTCGCCGGCACACCGGACAGGTGGGGGACCTATTCCCCGCACTCATACTTCACTGTCTGGTGGGAGCTCAATTTGCGACCACGCTCACAGACGACAAAATAGCAGTGGACACTGCGGATGGTCAGACAGTGGAGGGAAAGTGTTAGCAGCCCGTTAATTCTGGGATCTTTTCCCAGACTTAATGGACATTGCCTGGCAGGAGGCCACGTGGAGGCTCTTCCCCTTTAACTATGCTTGGACACTCACAGGTGAAACCAGCAAGATCAATGATCAAGAAGCCACTGCTAAGCTGAAAAGAACCAAGTCAAGTGTTGCCACTTGTTCATGTTAACATGTATTCAATTTTGTTCTCCAGTACATACCTATGAACACTGTATGTACATTTATCATATGAGCCATACTTTTCAACAGTCTGTATTACAGTTGATTAATATGATAATTAAATGCCTTTTTTGTGCAGTACATTATTAGTGGACAATTTGTTTAACCCTCATTTGTATGTTGTTACTTCAGCTGTCCAGCAAAACTGCAGCAGAAGGCTACTTTAGCTTATTTTTTGAGGAATACATCTCTCAGGTATTTTAAAATACTGCTTCCATAAGTGGGTCTTACCACTACCTTGGGTATAGTGGAGAGGTCCAAGGAGAAAATGAGGAAAAAGGACACAGCAGGATAGCAAGACATGTAACTTGACACACTGTCAATCATCACCGTCTGCTATGTGTAGTGCTACTTGACTTCAAATACTAAAAGATGAAGCAAAACCTGCCGTTTAGTACTGCTAATTAACATCATCTATAAATATTTCCTACGTTTTTATGTATTGGAAGAAGAGACACTGATTAGTGGGTAAAATAGTAATTCAATCTTTGAAACGAGTGAAATATGGTAAACGTTATCCCTTAGGAGTGCCTCAATGTATACACAGTTTTCAAATGGTTTGGTGGCAAGGCTAGCTCTCTTGACAATCCCTAAGGCCATCACTACTGCACAACTGTATCTTCCCAACAGGAAGATATCTAAGTGTTATGGTCACCTTCATTTCAGAGGCAAGTGGGTTGCTCCTTTCTGTGTTGCTCTGTAAGGCAACACAAAGATCGGTGACAAAGAGAATACCTGCATGATCTACATGATATCTTTTGATGAGTTCCGTGTCATGAGTTCATACAATATATCCTGTATAAATAATTCCTGACTTGGAGTTGTTGTAGGTGGCCATCTTCGCAGCAGGAGCATCTGTCAGAACTGGCTAAGACAGGGTGGACCCAGTCTTACAATCCAGTGCGGATTTATGAGAAGAATACACCATTCTGTCCTAGCTATGACATATTTCATAGCTAAGACTTGCTAGAACTGCTTCATAACACCTAGTATAGACTACAAGAAGAGGTGTGAGGCAAGGACTGTACATGACTTTTTTTTAAGGGTCACTGGCCACGGGAAACAAGAGGAAAAAAGATCCCACAGAGGGGCCAATCCTGAAAGAGATGTCAAGAGAATCATCGAAAACTGAAGGATAAGTATCTTAAAACTTCCTGCTTGAAAGAGTTGAAGTCATAGGAAGGAGGAAATACAGAAGCAGGCAGGGAATTCCAGAGTTTACCAGAGAAAGGGATGAATGATTGAGAGTACTGGTTAATTCTTTCATTAGAGAGATGGACAGAATAGGGATGAAAGAAAGAAGAAAGGAGGAGGAAGAGAGGCATGCAGTTAGCAAGATCAAAAGAGCAGTTAGCATGAAAATAGCAGTAAAAGATGGCAAGAGATGCAACATTGCAGTGATGAGAAAGAGGCTGAAGACAGTCAGTAAGAGGAGAGGAGTTAACACAAAAAGCTTTTTGATTCCACCCTGTCTAAAATAGTGGTATGAGTGGAACTGCCCCCGCCCCCCCAAGACATGTGAAGCATACTACATACATGGACAGATAAGGGCCCAGTACAGAGTTAGCAGCTGGGGGAGGAAGGTGAGAAAACTGACAGAGATGTCTCAGAATGGCTAAATTCATAGAAGCTGTTCTAGCTAGAGATGAGATGTGAAGTTTGCAGTTCAAATTATAAATAAAGGACAAACCGAGGATGTTCAGTGTAGAAGAGGGGGCCAGCTGAGTGTCATTGAAGAGGGGATAGTTGTCTGGAAGGTTGTCTCGAGTTGATAGATGGAGGAATTGAGTTTTTGAGGCATTGAACAATACCAAGTTTGTTCTGCCCCAATCAGAAATTTTAGAAAGATCAGAAGTCAGACATTCTGTGGCTTCCCTGCATGAAATGTTTACTTCCTGAAGGGTTGGACGTCTATGAAAAGACGTCGAAAAGTGCAGGGTGGTATCATCAGCTCAGGAGTGGATAGGACAAGAAGTTCACTTTAGAAGATCATGAATGAATAATAGTAAAAGAGTGGGTGACAGGACAGAACCCTGAGGAACACCACTGTTAATAGATTTAGAAGAACAGTGACTGTCTACCACAGCAGCAATAGAATGGTCAGAAAAGAAACTTGGGATAAAGTTAGAGGATAGAAGCCATAGGAAGGTAGTTTGGAAATCAAAGCTTTGTGCCAGACTCAATCAAAAGCTTTTGATATGTCTTAGGCAACACCAAAAGTTTCACCAAAATCTCTAAAAGACGATGACCAAGACTCGGTAAGGAAAGGGAGATGATCACCAGTAGAGCGGCCTTGATGGAACCCATACTGGTGATCAGATAGAAGGTTGTGAAGTGATAGATGTTTAAGAATCTTCCTGTTGAGGATAAATTAAAAAACTTTAGATAGGCAGGAAATTAAAGCAATAGGATGGTAGTTTGAGGAATTAGAAGTCACCCTTTTTAGGAACAGGCTGAATGTAAGCAAACTTCCAGCAAGAAGGAAAGGTAGATGTTGACAGACAGAGCTGAAAGAGTTTGACCAGGCAAGGTGCAAGCATGGAGGCACAGTTTTGGAGAACAATAGGAGGGACCTCATCAGGTCCATAATAAGCCTTCCAAGGGTTTAGGCCAGTGAGGGCATGGAAAACATCACTGCGAAGGATTTTAATAAGTAGCGTGAAGTAATCAGGGTGGAGAGGGAGGAACAAGGCCTGAATCATCCAACCTTTTTAGCAAAGGTCTGAGCAAAAGGTTCAGCTTTAGAAATAGATGAGATGGCAGTGATGCCATTAGGTTGAAATAAAGGAGGGAAAGATGAAGAAGCAAAGTTACTGGAGATGCTTTTTGGCCAGATGCCAGAAGTCATGAAGGGAGTTAGATCTTTCAAGATTTTGATTTTTGGAGAACAGACATGGCATGGTTCAGGGCAGAAATATAAAGTGCATGAGATTCCAGTGATGGAAGGCTCAAGTACCTTTTGTGGGGCACCTCTCTATCACATATAGCACGAGAACAAGATTAGAAAGGTTTAGGTCAAGAAAGAGAAGAATCTACACCTCCATGCCAGACACTATCACTTCTGTTATGTGCTCAGCACACACAGCTCCCTCTGATTAGCAGAGGCAAAATGCCAGAGGCACCTTTACTTAGGGAGATCCTGAGGAGAAATTGGAGTGATAGGACAAGATACAGATATGAGATTGTGATCAGAGGAGCCCAAGAGAAACAGGGTGACAGCATAAGGATTAGAGCTGAGGTAAAGGTCAAGAATGTTGGGCATATCTACAAGATGGTCAGGAATACAAGTAAGGTGTTGCACTGATTGCTCTTGGTTGTGGAGGATATCAAAGTTAATTAAAGACCAGTTTGCCAGGATGGTCATTGAAGGGAGAGGAAAGCCAAAGCTGGTGGTGAACACTGAAGTGTCTGAGAATGCAGGTCTCCACAAAAGGGAAGAGTCAGAATGTGCTCCACTTTGGAAGTTAAGAAGTCAAACAATTTCTATTAATCAGAGGAGTTAGGCGAGAGGTATGCAGTACAGATAAATTTAGTTTGAGAGAGAGCGTGGGTACGAGAGCAGGTTAAGTTGTTGCACACATAGATGCAACATCCAGCTCTGGATTGAAAATGAGGAGAGAAAGTAGGAGGAACAGAAAATGGGCTACTATCAGTTGCTTCAGACACCTGTGTTGCAGTGAGGAAAAGAAGATAAGGTTTAGTAGAGGAGAGTGTTCTACAGATTGAAAATTTGTAGAATACTCTCCATGAATGTTGCAGAAGTTAATGCAGAAAAGTTGAGAGGGATGTCAAGACACTTAGGGTTGATAGCAGAAAAGGAGCCTGATCTAGGGACATTTGTAGTCCCCTCCCCAGATGGGGACTCTGAGGCTGGTGTAGGAGTTTTATTTTTTTTTTTTATGTAGGAAGGACACTGGCCAAGGGCAACGAAAATCAAAAAAAAAAAAAAATGTCCACTGAAATGCCAGTCCCATAAAAGGGTCAAAGCAGTAGTCAAAAATTGATAAGTGTCTTGAAACCTCCCTCTTGAAGGGTTGGACGTCTATGAAAAGATGTGGAAAAGTGCAGGGTGGTATCATCAGCGTAGGAGTGGATAGGACAAGAAGTTTGGTTTTGAAGATCATTAATGAATACTAAGAAAAGAGTGGGTGACAGGACAGAACCCTGAGGAACACCACTGTTAATAGATTTAGAAGAACAGTGACTGTCTACCACAGCAGCAATAGAATGGTCAGAAAGGAAACTTGAGATGAAGTTACAGAGAGAAGGATAGAAGCCATAGGAGGGTAGTTTGGAAATCAAAGCTTTGTGCCAGACTCTATCAAAAGCTTTTGATATGTCTAACACAACAGCAAAAGTTTCACCAAAATCTCTAAAAGAGGATGACCAAGACTCAGTAAGGAAAGCCAGAAGATCACCAGTAAAGCGGCCCTGATGGAACCCATACTGGCAATCAGATAAAAGGTTGTGAAGTGATAGATGTTTAAGAATCTTCCTGTTCAGGATAGATTCAAAAACTTTAGATAGGCAGGAAATTAAAGCAACAGGACAGTAGTTTGAGGGATTAGAACAGTCACCCTTTTTAGGTACAGGTTGAATGTAGGCAAACTTCCAGCAAGAAGGAAAGGTAGATGTTGACAGACAGAGCTGAAAGAGCTTGACTAGGCAAGGTGCAAGCATGGAGGCACAGTTTTGGAGAACAATAGGAGGGACCCCATCAGGTCCATAAGCCTTCCGAGGGTTTAGGCCAGCAAGGGCATGGAAAACATCATTGCGAAGAATTTTAATAGGTGGCATGAAGCAGTCAGAGGGTGGAGGAGAGGGAGGAACAAGCCCAGAATCCTCCAAGGTAGAGTTTATAGCAAAAGTTTGAGCGAAGAGTTCAGCTTTAGAAATAGATGTGATAGAAATGGTGCCATCTGGTTCAAATAAAGGAGGGAAAGAAGAAGCAAAGTTATTGGAGATATTTTTGGCTAGATGCCAGAAGTCATGAGTTAGATCTTGAAAGGTTTTGACACTTTCTGTTAATGAACGAGTTTTTGACTAGTTGGAGAACAGACTTGGCATGGTTCCGGGCAGAAATATAAAGTGTATGAGATTCTTGTGATGGAAGGTTTAAATACCTTTTGTGGGCCACCTCTCTATCATGTATAGCATGAGAACAAGCTGTCTTAAACCAAGGTTTAGAAGGTTTAGGACGAGAAAAAGGATGTGGAGTGTACGCCTCCATCCCAGACACTATCACCTCTGTTATGCGCTCAGCACACAAAGACGGGTCTCTGACACAGAAGCAGTAGTCATTCCAAGGAAAATCAGCAAAAATACCTCCTCAGGTCTCCCCAACTAGCAGAGGCAAAACACCAGAGGCACCTTCGCTTGGGGGATCCTGAGGAGGGACTGGAGCAATAGGACAAGATACAGATATGAGATTGTGATCGGAGGAGCCCAACGGAGAAGAAAGGATGACAGCATAAGCAGAAGGATTAGAGGTCAGGAAAAGGTCAAGAATGTTGGGCATATCTCCAAGACAGTCAGGAACACGAGTAAGGTGTTGCACCAATTAGAGACGTCGCAGTGAGCGTTTTGATACCAGATAGCGCCAGAATTTTCAATTCTCGCCGGAAAATAAATACTTTTTGGGGCAAGGTTTTACAAGCTTACAAAGGTGTATCGTTGCACAGTAATGCGTCTGAATTTTAAATCAATTAATTTCATGATAACTGACAGCACATAACATTGTTTGAGCCTCTATTCATAATTTCAGATGATATTCTTAAAAGAGCCTATAAGTGTATCAAGGCAGGCAATCTGTAATTTTCTACTGACCTCAATGGAAGTATACTAATATATACTTGCATTTTCATGTACTAAACAACAGGCAAATCCATTTAACGTAAAGAAAATATAATTTTGTATCAGAGACTTTATTTTTGCGGTACGATCACTATCCTCGGGTACTTGGGCAACGAGCAAACCAAAACACAGGACCACGCTTACTCGACTACTCTGCACAATGGATACGTCACCGCCACAATCATGGACTACAGCGGAATTAAGAAAATTCCTGAAAAAACGAGCTATACCCTATTCTGGATATAGTAAAGCAAAGTAAATGCCTTTGTATCGGCAGAACTGAGAGGCTATTCTTTACACTTACACTCCTTCCTAACGGCGCGCGGTGCTTTCTTTAACTGAAGAATCATGATCAAGATAAGTACGTCGTACGTCCACCAGCGGTGCTTTTCTTTTTTTTATTTCACTGATTACTTTCATATACAGGACGTGTCAGTGATATCTGATATTTTTCAAGATTGCCAGATAAAATGCACAAGCCGAAATCAACATCCTTTTATTTTTACTGTTCATACTTACTTAAAAAAAAAATCATTACCTATTTTTAGTTTTATCTTATAATTCAATTAACAAAGCCTTATCATACACCAGTAAGTATGAATATTAATATTAAGGGTTATGTTTTAAATTTTAGATACACTTGTGCAGCAATTCATGCTGTAATTTTCCTGCACATCGATTTCAAATTTAGCTAAGACACCCCTTTGCCCCAGGAAATCGGAGACAATTAAAAATGCTGGCGCTGATAGGTATCTACCAGCCTCACTGCGACGTCTCTAATTGCTCTAGTAGTGGAGGATAGCAAAGTTGAAGGCTAGTTCACCAGGATGGTCAGTGAAGGGAGAGGAAAGCCAAAGCTGGTGGTGAACATTGAAGTCTCCAAGAATGGAGATCTCTGCAAAAGGGAAGAGGGTCAGAATGTGCTCCACTTTGGAAGTTAAATAGTCAAAGAATTTCTTATAGTCAGAGGAGTTAGGTGAGAGGTATACAGCACAGATAAATTTAGTTTGAGAGTGACTCTGTAGTCGTAGGCAGATGGTGGAAAACTCGGAAGATTCAAGAGCGTGGGCATGAGAGCAGGTTAAGTCATTGCGCACATAAACGCAGCATCCAGCATTGGATCCAAAATGAGGATAGAGAAAGTAGGAGGGAACAGAAAAGGGGCTACTGTCAGTTGCCTCAGACACTGAGTTTCAGTGAGGAAAAAAGATGAGGTTTAGAAGAGGAAAGGTGGTGTTCTACAGATTGAAAATTAGATCTTAGACCGCAAATGTTGCAGAAGTTAATGAAAAAAAAGTTGAGGGGGGTGTCAAGACACTTAGGGTCGTCGACAGAAAGGCAGTAAGACCTGGGGACATTTATGGTCCCCTCCCCAGATGGGGACTCCGAGGCTGGTGTAGGAGTCGCCATGATGATTTTAAAATTTTTGAGTGAAGGTTGTGTGTGTTATTAGGTGCTTGTAGTTTTGTGAGGAGGAAGAAAGTTGTCTTTAGAGGGCAGGCTGTGACTGCCCCCTTGTGTTGTGAGACACAAAGGGAAACGTTCAATGCAGTTAGCTGGGTTTAACAATAAGTTCACCTGATCCAGTGCTTCAGACCTCACTAGGAGTAATTATCATTTTGGCAGGTGTCTACTGTCCCGTCCTTGAAGGAAAAAACCTAAACAATATAGGCACAGAGGCAGGACCACACCTGTGTAGGTAAAATTCAGGTCCTGTAGACTCTCAAACTCCCTGCCTGCTGCTGTGTTCCCTCCTGTCTTTGAACTAAACTGTTTCAAAACACATATTTTGGATAACTCTTTGACTACACTCTTTGGGAACTGCACATTCGGTGGGCATTTTTGCTCCCCTAGGCCAGTCCCTTCCTACATGGCGAGAATAAAAAAATATATATATATAATTAGGTAAAACACTCGCGCTAATCACCAGTCTGAAGAGAAGTGTTACAGGTGGGTGAGGTGCTTCACTGCCTCAACAACACAGTGTTACAGGTGGGTGAGGTGCTGCACTGCCTCTACAACAGTGTTACAGGTGGGTGAGGTGCTGCACTGCCTCTACAACAGTGTTACAGGTGGGTGAGGTGCTGCACTGCCTCCACAACCACAACAGTGTTACAGGTGGGTGAGGTGCTGCACTGCCTCTACAACACAGTGTTACAGGTGGGTGAGGTGCTGCACTGCCTCCACAACCACAACAGTGTTACAGGTGGGTGAGGTGCTGCACTGCCTCCACAACCACAACAGTGTTTGAGGTGGGTGAGGTGCTGCACTGCCTCCACAACCACAACAGTGTTACAGGTGGGTGAGGTGCTGCACTGCCTCTACAACACAGTGTTACAGGTGGGTGAGGTGCTGCACTACCTCCACAACCACAACAGTGTTACAGGTGGGTGAGGTGCTGCACTGCCTCTACAACACAGTGTTACAGGTGGGTGAGGTGCTGCACTGCCTCCACAACAGTGTTACAGGTGGGTGAGGTGATGCACTGCCTCCACAACAGTGTTACAGGTGGGTGAGGTGCTGCACTGCCTCCACAACACAGTGTTACAGGTGGGTGAGGTGCTGCACTGCCTCCACAACAGTGTTACAGGTGGGTGAGGTGCTGCACTGCCTCCACAACACAGTGTTACAGGTGGGTGAGGTGCTGCACTGCCTCCACAACAGTGTTACAGGTGGGTGAGGTGCTGCACTGCCTCCACAACACAGTGTTACAGGTGGGTGAGGTGCTGCACTGCCTCCACAACACACTGTTACAGGTGGGTGAGGTGCTGCACTGCCTCCACAACAGTGTTACAGGTGGGTGAGGTGCTGCACTGCCTCCACAACACAGTTACAGGTGGGTGAGGTGCTGCACTGCCTCCACAACACAGTGCCAGGGTAAGCTGCACAGCATGGCCCACACAGCAGAGGAAGTTTGTCCCGTGCTGCGCTGATTCACCTGAAATGGTTAGAGTTGGTTTAGGGAAAGTAGATAAAGTAAACTCAACAAGTGGTGCCATTCTCTTATGCTGACAATAGATGACACATGACATTCTTCTACCTAAGGCAGCTCAGCTGAAGAGATGAGGCTTGATATTCTAAGTACCCACAAGATGTGACACTGTTTTCTCTTGTGCTGACAGCAGGTAACACATGATGTTATCAAAAGTTGCTAAAGAGACACGACTTGTTATCCTTGCATAAAATCTATCCTGGGGATTTTGTCATCAGGTCTCCCAGTGTACAAGTGAACTGGTCACTGCAAACATAAATCAACTTCTGCAAATACAAATCGCCAAACACAGACATACTTTCTGTCACTGCTAACATAAAAAAAATATTTGCATTTCCACAAATACAATAATAGACCAATTCTGTCTCCTTCAGCTGCAACATCAGTTTTATTGCATTCTAGATAAGAGTATTTTATTACATTGATGATGATATCATTTATAATAAAGGGGACAAAAACAATGACTAGCTATTCAACCATGACAATCCTATCTTTACTTACTCTGTTCTGTAGTACAGGAAACTGACACGGGAAGAGTTCTATGAGATTATGGGTGAAAGGGATAAAAGAGTGAAGACACTGGTTAACTCTTGAATTAGTAAGCCGTACAGAAAAGAGGCGAGAGAGAAGGAAGTCGGTGCAGCATGGCCATGAAGGGGGCAAACATGCATTTAGCAAGTTTAGAAGAGCAGTACACATGGATAATGTAGAAGACGGTAAGTGATGCAACATTATGCCAGTCAGATTCAAGACAGTCTATTGAAAGGAGTCAATAAGACAAGCAGCTTTTGACTTCATCCTGTATAGGACTGTGTTAGCTGAACCTCCCCATATGAGAGGATAGGAACACTCCTGTACAGAGTAAGCAACTAATGGAAAACTACTCGTATTGGTGAAAATGACACAAAGTTGTTTTAGATGGACCATTTTCTTTCTATTCCACTCAACACTTGAGAAACATGACTGAGGTGTTCAAAATGAACATATCAACCCTGACCAGTTCTTCCCAAGGAGGCACTCAACTGGCATGAGAGGCCACACCTTCAAGCTCCCCAAATCAAGGCATTACACCACAAAGAGATACAATTTTTGATGACAGTCATAAAAAGGTGGAACAATCTCCCAAAAAATAGAGTTTCTTATTGATGCTTTTTAAAAAATAGCCATGACCAATACAAGAAAGTCCTTAAGAGGCAACCAGCTGAGACCACCTTCCTAGTCCCTCAATTATCACTGAAGTAAGCCAGCACAACTGTAAGCCAAGGTGCAGCTCTAGAACTGAGAACAAAACTTCCCATGCTGGCCTGGACTCAAACATCACACTGCCTTATCTTACCCAATTTCAATAGGCTGTACTGAAAGTTATAAGGGTCTTCAAGAGTATTTTTATAATTCTAAATAGTTTACCACAGATTCTGCACCATCAATGGGAAAAGTAGCTGTGGGAACCCAGTTAAATATCTCAGTGGCTTTCGAAACAGACCTTATGAGAGAGAGAGAGAGAGAGAGAGAGAGAGAGAGAGAGAGAGAGAGAGAGAGAGAGAGAGAGAGAGAGAGAGAGAGAGAGAGAGAGAGAGAGAGAGAGAGAGAGAGACAGTGGTCCTCAACATTTTTATCTCCATTCCCCCTTCATGAACTCTTAACATTTGTGTGACTCCCCTTCAATTTCCTCCCAAATTCCATCATGACCAAAAAAAGGTGGAAAAAAAAATAAATAAAAACAAATAAATGAAATAAATAAATAAATAATTGAATGTTGATGAGAACACCTTTGCTTTATTACAAAGTTGACAGTTATTATTATCTTGTATTTGATATATTTTTGTGATATGCTTAACTTACATCACTAGACTAGTGGACACAAGCAAACTTGAATTTGGTTTGGAAAAAGTTCAGTTGTTAACCTCTTCATATTTTATGACACATCAGTGGGAAGGCTGATATTGTTTGTTTTCAGCCAGTTAACCAATCTAAGGTTGTGTCACTGACAATGCACATCTCGTGTTGGGGTCCACATCCAGTTGGTTCCAGCTCTTATTCTTGACTCGTAGAAGGTAGAGAAACCAGACTCACATAAATAGGTAGTTGAAAAAGGCAAGTAGTCAGAGAAAATTTTCTTCTGCCAGGACAGAGTGATGCAAGTTTTTTTTTTTCAGATTCCTAACATTATTTAGAAATGTATAATTTGTAACAGCCTGCCATGGTCCCCCTAAATTTTTGCAATGGCCTCCAGGTTTAAAACCACTGGAGTAGAGCATCTAACAATACAAGCTTATCATGAAAACAGCCCTGAAAACTTCCAATAACTTCCACTATAGCCTGTTAAAGGAGCAGAATACTTATCACCACAAGCCACTCTGCCTTTGGTGGCTATCTCAGTCTCATCAGCAAGGTTATAGACTTTGTTTCCGTGAGTGTCACGACAAGCTTGACCCTCAGTGAAAGTCTCTCACAGCCAGTCCATCCCTCAGCCTTCAGACCAAGGTGATGGTTTGCAGGAGGAGGCTGGCCAATTGACACAGCATCTTTGATTGGGAGCTGAAGGGAGTGAGTGAGTGAATAAGGGAGAACTCTAACACTGGTTCAGAAATAGAGAAAGATGACTTTAGTTGGTGATATTATCAATGTACAGTGGGGTATTTGGCATATAATGTATCTGACTTACGAGTAACGCACTTATCTCACCCCGAAAAATATTCACTTCTAAATTATCTTTTTACTGACAAGAATAAGACATATGTGAACAATTTCAAGCATCATTATTTCAACAGGCTCTTGGGAGAGTGGATGTGAAGCTGCTCTCTGGCACTCAGTCTGTGTGAAGCTGCTCTCTGCCACTCAGTCTGTGTGAAGCTGCTCTCTGCCCAGTCCTGCCAAACCTACCAGCCATCAGTATCCCTGCCCAGTCTACTTCAGTCAGCCATCAACATCCCTGTCCAGCCTATCCCTGTTAGCCCTGCAAAAACTCTCATAAATTCACTGACTCAATCACAAAACACTGCCCATTCCAATCTCTTAATCAACACAGTCTTTCATCAACACTTTCACCCCTGGTAATACTCCCTTCTTTGTGTTCCCTAACAGCACCAGTGACAGCCTCTGGCCCACAGCATGCCACACAACACTTGGAAGTGAAGGGACCCAACACTTGACACATCTCAAGTGATTGTTTACAGAATATGTTATATATGATATGGCGTCTTATTTGAATTTCAACATTATTATTGTTCAAAAACTTCAGTGTGTCTTGTGTGCATTTGTACTTCACAGTAATGATCAATTCTAACACACACACACACACACACAATTTACTATAAAATGTACAGGCTTCTGTTGTTTGTCACCCACATCTGAGAGAGACAGAGAGAGAGAGAGAGAGAGAGAGAGAGAGAGAGAGAGAGAGAGAGAGAGAGAGAGAGAGAGAGAGAGAGAGAGAGAGAGAGAGAGAGAGAGAGAGAGAGAGAGAGAGAGATAAAAGGGAAACTTACAAATGAAGCTTTATATCTTGTGATATGATAAAAAGAAGTCATTGAAGCTAAGTGTGTGTATATATATATATATATATATATATATATATATATATATATATATATATATATATATATCATTATAGCATTATGTTATAACCTGATGTTAATCGAAGCCCTTGAGAGAGAAGAGGGACAGAGAGAGGCTTTATTATGTAATGTGAAGCAGATTCTCTCTCTCTCTCTCTCTCTCTCTCTCTCTCTCTCTCTCTCTCTCTCTCTCTCTTTCTCACATACACACACCTGCAGACTCACTTTTTTCCACAAATCTATTTGTTTATTACAATTATCATAAAGAAATACAATTCAGGGGATCTAGTCACAACTCAAATTTCCCTATATATATACATCTCAAAATTATCAATTAATTAGTATTCCATTATGTGCACCATTTTATTCTGCACATTTTGATATATAGGTGATGATTATATTGAGTTTAAACTTGTATTCAGTAGTGACGCTTCAAATTTTGGTGCATGCAGACAGGCCGGATATGGAGCACAGCGCTGTTTTCACCAGGCCGTAGTGAAGAGTTTCAAGTTCCCTAATGGCTCACCACTAAAAAGTTGATTAGTGAATGTATTCCATTCATCTGGAACCAATTCCTTAATGTCTCTCTCTCTCTTCCCCTTCTAAAGGCGGGTTCACATTTGGCAATTTGCTGCTGAATTGCCAGCCGCCATAAGCCGTATTGGCCCACCTGCTGGACTTGCCTGTTGGACTTTTGGTGCCTGGCGGCTGGAATTGCCAGCCGCACCAAGAAGACTGATGTGTTGGTCTTGTCCAGCCGTGCGATGCTTTGCTTACATAGTGTCCTCTGGAAGAGTTGTGTTCAGAGGCAGAAAACTTAATGCTGGAGCCAATATATATATATATATATATATATATATATATATATATATATATATATATATATATATATATATATATATATATATATATATATATATATATATATAACTTTGGGAGGAGATAATTCCTACCAGGCGCGTCCTTCAGGTGGCGGATGAGGGAACCCCTTATATAAGGTCTGCTCCAAATATCAAATAAGGAGCCATGGACCAAACAGAAGCCAGGATAGGCCTAGCAAGCCACTGGTGGATTACAAGTGCTCACGAAACGCAAGATGATGATACCAGACGGACCTCTCAGTTGATGAACCTGCTTGTTCCAGGACATGCTTCAGGACTATCAGAGAAAAATAAGAATAAGAAACACAAATAAAAAATTGGAACTCCTCTATTTCAACCAGATGGCACCACTGCTATCACATCTAATTCTAAAGCTGAACTCTTTGCTCAAACCTTTGCTAAAATCTCTACCTTGGACAATTCTGGACTTGTTCCTCCCTCTCCTCCACCCTCCGACTACTTCATGCCACCTATTAAAATTCTTCGCAATGATGTTTTCCATGCCCTCGCTGGCCTAAACCCTCGGAAGGCTTATGGACCTGATGGGGTCCCTCCTATTGTTCTCCGAAACTGTGCCTCCGTGCTTGCACCTTGCCTAGTCAAACTCTTTCAGCTCTGTCTGTCAACATCTACCTTTCCTTCTTGCTGGAAGTTTGCCTACATTCAACCTGTTCCTAAAAAGGGTGACCATTCTAATCCCTCAAACTACCATCCTATTGCTTTAATTTCCTGCCTATCTAAAGTTTATGAATCTATCCTCAACAGGAAGATTCTTAAACATCTATCACTTCACAACCTTCTATCTGATCGCCAGTATGGGTTCCGTCAAGGCCGCTCTACTGGTGATCTTCTGGCTTTCCTTACTGAGTCTTGGTCATCCTCTTTTAGAGATTTTGGTGAAACTTTTGTTGTTGCCTTGGACATATCAAAAGCTTTTGATAGAGTCTGGCACAAAGCTTTGATTTCCAAACTACCCTCTTACGGTTTCTATTCTTCTCTCTGTAACTTCATCTCAAGTTTCCTTTCTGACCGTTCTATTGCTGCTGTGGTAGACGGTCACTGTTCTTCTCCTAAATCTATTAACAGTGGTGTTCCTCAGGGTTCTGTCCTGTCACCTACTCTCTTCTTATTATTCATTAATGATCTTCTAAACCAAACTTCTTGTCCTATCCACTCCTACGCTGATGATACCACCCTGCACTTTTCCACGTCTTTTCATAGACGTCCAACCCTTCAGGAGGTAAACATATCAAGCAAGGAAGCCACAGAACGCCTGACTTCTGATCTTTCTAAAATTTCTGATTGGGGCAGAGCAAACTTGGTATTGTTCAATGCCTCAAAAACTTAATTCCTCCATCTATCACCTCGACACAACCTTCCAGACAACTATCCCCTCTTCTTCAATGACACTCAAGTGTCCCCCTCTTCTACACTGAACACCCTCGGTCTGTCCTTTACTGATAATCTGAACTGGAAACTTCACATCTTATCTCTAGCTAAAACAGCTTCTATGAAGTTAGGTGTTCTGAAATGTCTCTGCCAGTTTTTCTCACCCCCCCAGCTGCTAACTCTGTACAAGGGCCTTATCCGTCCATGTATGGAGTATGCTTCACATGTCTGGGTGGGTTCCACTCATACTGCTCTTCTATACAGGGTGGAATCAAAAGCTTTTCGTCTCATCAACTCCTCTCCTCTAACTGACTGTCTTCAGCCTCTCTCTCACCACCGCAATGTTTCATATCTAGCTGTCTTCTATCACTATTTTCATGGTAACTGCTCTTCTGATCTTGCTAACTGCATGCCTCCCCTCCTTCTGCGGCCTCGCTGCACAAGACTTTCTTCTTTCTCTCAGCCCTATTCTGTCCACCTCTCTAACGCAAGAGTTAACCAGTATTCTCAATCATTCATCCCTTTCTCTGGTAAACTCTGGAACTCCCTGCCTGCTTCTGTATTTCCACCTTCCTATGACTTGAATTCCTTCAAGAGGAAGTTTTCAAGACACTTATCCATCAATTTTTGACCACTGCTTTGACCCTTTTATGGGACTGGCATTTCAGTGGGCATTTTTTTTTATTAGATTTTTGTTGCCCTTGGCCAGTGTCCTTCCTAAATAAAAAAAAAAAAAGTTAAAAATTGAAAAATTGAAAGACCCAGAATGCCGTATGGAATTTTCTATGAAGGGAACAGAAACAGCACAGAGTGTGTTGGAAAATGAAGTAAATGATAATATAGAGGACCTCTGGGAAGAGCTCAAAACCCAAATTTATAGTATTAGCTGTGAAACCCTTGGTTTAAAGAAAATGAAAACAACAAAAAAGAAAATCACCCCATGGTGGAGTGACGAGGTGAGAACAGCTGTAAAGGAGAAGATGAAAAGTTTCAGAAGGTGGATTAAGACAAGGAATGTTCTTGATCGGAAAAATTATGTAAATGCAAGAAATCAAGCCGAAGAAGTTAAAAGGAAGAGCAAAACTGAGTCATGGGAAAAGATTGGAGAAGATTTACTACAAGATGTACATGAAACTAAGAAGCTATTATATAACATGGCAAAAAACTACAGGAAAGTAAATACTTCTGCAGTATATTCAGTGGCTGATAAAAACGGGCAAGAGTTACTGGTGGAGGAAGAAGTTGCTGGCCACTGGAAAGAATATTTTGAAGAGCTGCTAAATGTGAGGAAATAAATGGAGGAGAATATTGAATTGAGAGATAGAGACAAGATAAAGATGAACCTGTAGAAGTGGAAGAAGAAATCACGGTTGAGGAAGTGAAGCAAGCCTTAAACCTGATGAAGAATGGTAAGGCTTCTGGTGATGATGAACTACCTGTAGAATTAATGAAAGCTGGTGGAATAAGGATAGTAGAGTGGATTGTGAGGTTATATAATACTGCATATAAAGAATAGAAGGTACCGGAAGACTGGCAGCAAGCAGTTATGTCCTATATATATATAAGAATAAAGGTGCAAGGACAGACTGCACAAATTACAGAGGCATATCGCTACTATCACATATAGGTAAATTATACAAAAGAATTATTGAGCACAGAAGCAGAAGGGTCGTCGAGAGAAATAAAAAAAACTGTCAATATGGTTTTAGACCTGGAAGGAGTACTGTTGACCCTATCTTTGCCATGAAAATGCTGCTAGAGAAGAGCTGGGAGTGGGATAGAAGTAAATATATAATTTTCGTTGATCTAGAAAAAGCCTTTGATAGGATAAACAGATAAACTCTGGTATGTGCTGGAAGATGATTACTTTGGCATAAACCCATAATTAATCAAAGTGGTAAAGAGTGTTTATAAGATCTGCAGAAGTTGAGTAAAATGTGAAGAGACAGAGGGAGAATGGTTTGAAGTAAGGACTGGAGTGAGACAAGGAGGAGTACTGTCGCCATTGCTCTTCATTATATATATGGATAAATGCTTTAGGGATGTTGCAAACCAAGCACAAGAAGAAATTTTTGCTTATGCAGATGACATTGTTACTGTGGCAGACTTACCTGGCATACTACAGATTGCTGTATACAGATGGCAAGATGGTTTGGCAAGAAGTGGGATGAAAATAAACACAAGGAAAACAGAAGTCATGGCAGTGGGAAGAGAATTGGAGCAGTTTTCAGTGGACTGTAATGGAGAAAGATTGACAGAGGTAGAGAATTTTAATTATCTTAGTATCAACGTAAATAAGAGAAATTTAAATGAGATTGAAATTAACAAAAGGATTGAAAAATATAATGCAAATATAAACGCTTTTATATCCAATACTAAAAGATAAACATGTGCCTACAAAATGCAAATTAATAGTTTACAATACATTTCTTAAACCAATCCTGTTATATGGACTTTAACTACAAAACTAGAATCGAAGATTCAGGCAGGTGAAATGCGAGTGCTCAGAATAATCAGGGGTGTTACAAGGAGGGACAAGGTGAGAAATGTTCAAATAAGAGAAGAGTTGGGAGTAACGCCACTACTGGAGGATGTTGACAGGGCAAGATTGAGATAGTTTGGACATGTTATGAGAATGAAAGAAGATTGGCATGCTAAGAAATATATGGAATGGATACCAAGAGGCAAGTGACCACGAGGGAGACCAAGGAAGAGATGAAAGCAAGGTATTGAAGAGAGCCTTAGTAGAAGAGGAAAGACAATGATCGAGGTGATGGTGAACAGAATATGAAGACCAAGGTGGATGGAGGAGTATTGTCCGGATGTCATCGAGCTGACAGGCTTTTAGCCTTACTGGCATCTGGTGAGAAAGGTGAGAAACTTGATCCATGTATTAAGTTTGGGCATCGTTCCTTCAAAACAGTCACTTTGACCACTAATAAAGTTGTCCCAGTCCTGCTGTCAGTGCTCACATGTGTTCAGTAAGTCTTGTTCTCAAAGCATGTCAAGCACCTTATGTGACTCAGGCTCAATCTCTTCCATGGAACACAGCATAATAACATATGGAAATCAGAAAGGCTGCCAGAAGTCATCAGGCTTACCCGTGGCAGTCCCTGCACAAAACATACCTATCTATTTCTACCTACCATTCCCATCCATAAATTTGTCTAATCTTTTAAAACTCCCTAAAGAACCAGCACTAACAACCTGATTACTGAATCCATTCCATTCACCTACCACTCCATCTGAAAACCAATTCCTTCCTATCTCCCTTTTAAGTCTAACTTTTCAAACTTAGATCCATCCTTTCTTGTTTCATGGTGTCAAGATGGCATCCTTTTCACCCACAGCTTCCTTTATCTTAAGGAAGAGGAAGAAGTTACAAATGAAGTGTGGATCCAGGTCTTGTCCCCAGTGGAGACCCTCGATGTGAAGGCTGGGTCATCTGGGGCACCTTCTGTTTGGGGATCAGAAGCCTAGGTGCAAATTTCTCAGCTATGTGGTAATGTTCAAATCAAACATGGGGATTGGCTCAGCTTTTCTGTATGATGCACCAACCATGACACCAACTTCCTTCACTGATCTCCAACAATCCCCTTGCATGTCACTCAACTGTTTCCATGTTTTCAGTGGCTGAGCTTGTGGAATATTGTCCTGCCCTCTTGTCATCTTCTGGAGATATTCTGCCGCTCCTGAAGAATACGTATTTAACACACAAATGGTGTTAAATCTGCTCTTGTTTGCAGTTCATGATGAAATATGAAGTTGAGCATGAGGCCACAAAACTCGTGTGACATGGCTCACAAAGTTCACAGAAAGACACCAATTGGCAGACTGCTTGATAACTGTCATTGTCCAGTCCCATCGGACATGCATCCCTGTACAGCCACCTGTTGGTGTACTATGGAACTAGTCCTGGGGCTTTGATACCACCTCACACTTCAGTTTACCCTTCAATCCCAACATGTCATTGGTAGCTGAGGTAATTGCATTCTTGTGTATAGATTCCTTTAGTTACAAGGAATATGTATTATGTTGCTGGGACACTCACTATGTGCCTCTCTCAGATGAATGGTGTATTAAGCCAAGCAACATTGTTTCAGCTTTTTCTGGCACACACAGACATCTATCAAGAATCTGGCAAAGCCTGAGATGAATATAGTGGCATGTGTTGTAACCACAGGTCTCTGTGCTCTTACACTTTAAATATGCACTGTGATGCCCCGCGAGTACTTCTGGGGTGATAACACTCATGAGGTCCACAGCTGGCTGCTGCATTACCACACAACATAGTGCACCATTTGTGGAAGGTATGAGGTCATTATGTACACTTCCTTCTCAGTGATAAAATGAATCCAAGAAATGTATGCAGTGGAACCTGAGTAACTGAATGTCTCCCTCTCTGAACAAATCTGTTTTGGAACAAAAATTCTAACTCATAATTGCTTTGATTACTGTACCATAATTCGGTTTTCGAACAAAGTTACTTGATTTCAAATACTACAAGACACAACAAAAGCTGCCATTTATTACTATTTCATAGTTTCTATAAATATTTCCTTTGGAGGAGAGACACAGAGGATAAGACAGTAATTCAATCTTTGAAATACGTTAAATGTGATCCCACCAAAGAACCTCAATGTAAACAAACAAGGTTCAGGGCTCAGAAGTAATCCTGAGCCTCCTGTGGCTTTCTCGATGACCCACAATGCCATCACTACTGCACAACTGCATTTTCCCAGTAGCTTTTCTCATCAGCAAGATGTCTGAGTGGTATGATCACCTTAATTTTGGCAGTGAGTAGGTTGCTCCTCTCTGTGTCTCTGTACGGCTTCCCTCACTTGATCAGTGACAAAGAGAATGCCAGCACAGTCTAAACTATATCTTTTGATGAGTTCTGTGCCACTAAGTTCATTCAATACAGCTTTTCTGAATAAAAACTTTCTAAGCTGGAGATGCTGTGGAGCAGCCATCTTAGCAGCTAGAGTGTTGGTCTTTACCCACTAAGACATGGTGGATGGGTGTCTGAGAATGGATTAATCTATTTTACATTGATTCCTGTGGGGAAAATAGTATCGGTTTTTTAACATTTTGGATTTGGAACGACATTTACGAACGAATTAAGTTCAAAAACTGAAGTTCCCCTGTATAAGGATTCACTGTTGAATGAAAGATAAAGCAAAAGAGATAAAGATAAAGCTGAGACTGTCCTCCTCATATTCAAAGTAATGAGGAGTTATGGATACTTCCCTTGCAGAGTCAAAATGAGTCCAAACTGGCAGGAACTGTATCAGATGAAAAGGCTTGCTGACAAATAAAAGTAAAACAATGCAGATGTAACACAACTGCTCACTGTCAACTACAACAAAGATAGGAACACACTGATAAATAAAGCAAAACGACTGAGATATAGGATATCTGAACCAATTGTAATAAAAAAAAAATAAAAAAGTTCATAAAGCAACACAAACGACATACAAAATGAAGCTGAAACTTTCCTCCTTGGCATTGAAGTGACATACCTTTCTCAGCATTGCTGGGACCCTGGGTTGCTCCCTTCCCTTTGGCCCCCTTTGAGGCTTTGTCTGGGGGGGTGTTCACTCAGGGTGGGGCAGGAGGGGTAGGGGATGCCTGCAAAATGTGGCCACTTGAGAGATGGGACAGTCGGCATTGAGGAGTCACCCAACCAACCAGCCAACCAGCCAGTCAACCCACAGTGGGCTAGTCAGCCAGATAGCCAGCCAGTCAGCCAGTCAGCAACATAACCAACCAGCCAGCCAGTTAGCCAGGCATCCAACTAGTCAGCTAGTTAGCCAGCCAACCAACCAGAAAACCAGCTAGCCAGCCAGCCAGCAACTAGTCAGCCAACCAGCTGGCCCAAGGAAAACACTAGACACAGAGGAGGAGAGGCACCACAAAGACTCAATTTGGTATTACTAAGAGAAGTGGACATTGTTGAACACATGAACTCCAATCATCCTGTAGGAAAAAGTGATTGTGTGATGGTAAGGTTTCATATCAAAGAAAAGGAAGAGGAAAGTAGATGGGAAAATTATAAGGATGAAATATTTAACTATGGTAAAACTAACTTCAAATAAATGAGGAGATACTTTGGTAAGATGGACTGGAGTGCCTTTATTACAGCAAAAGGTGTGCAGAAGTAGGAAGCATTAGTCACTAGGTATATATAAGAAGGGAGTGAAAAGATGTGTACCAAAAGGAAACACAAAGATAAGATATAACAAAGACTGGTATAACAGAAGATGTGAAGCTGAAGTTGAAGAATGTGTTTGACAAAGTACCACACTGAAGACTGCTATGGAAGATAAAAACACAAAGAGAAGATATAACAAAGACTGCTATAAAAGAATATGTGAAGCAGTGAGGGAGGAGAGGGACAAGGCATGGAATAGATGGAGGTGAAGAGTGCAAAGATGTGGCAAAACTACACCACTACAAGAAATGACTATGTAAGGGTTATTATAGAAGAAAGGACAAGTTATGAGAACAATGTTATGGACAAATGTAAAGAGGGACCACAACTATTCTTCAGGTGTGTGAGGAGCAAAATGAAAAACAGAGAAGGTGAACAGTCAAATGTGTGAGGATCCGGCTGACATGGCAGAGATTATGAATAAGAGTTTTCAATTAGTGTTCACAAAGAGAGGATATTTGTGGGGGCAGAGTGAGATGAGCGAAGAAATGGGTTCAGGGGAAATCCAGGTGACTGTGGAAGACATGTGGAAACAGTGTGAGCGACTAGATGTTAGAAAGGCCCCTGGACCCGACAAAGTGCTGAGATGGATACTGAAAGAATGCAATCAGCAGGTGATGTGGGTGGTGCACAGTATTACTGAGAGTTCCTTAAATGAAAGTAGAGTCCTGCTTAAATGAAAGAGAGCAAAAAATAGTTCCCATTGATAAAGGTGGTAACAAGAAGAGTCAATGAATTACAGACCAGTGTCTCTAACAAGTGTGGTATGTAAAATGTTTGAAAGATTAGTGAAGGATAAATGGATGCATTACCTAGAAAATGAAGTGATGATAAAACAACGATTTGGATTTAGAAGACGGAGGTCATGAATTACAAACCTGATGAGTTTTTATTAAAGAGTGGTGGATACAATAAAAGAGAGGAATGGGTGGGCAGATTGTGTATATTCAGACCTGAAGAAAGCCTCTGATAAAGTGCCACACAGGAGGTTGCCATGGAAGTTGGTGCATGATGATGGTCTGAGCGGTGGCCTGCTGGGATGGATGGAGAATAAGAGACTGAGAGATAAGAACTGTGGTAAAAGATTGGGAGTCATCACAGAGGAAAGTTGAAAGTGAGTACCCAAAAGTTCAGTGCTAGCATCAATCATATATGAAAGATATGATAGAGAGTGTGAAAAGCTACATGAGCCTTCTGTACAATGATGCCAAATTCCAGAAAAAGCTGAGAGTGAGGAAGATTGTGAAGTGTTGCAAGAGGATCTGAACAAGACATTGGAGTGGAGTCATAGATAGGAAATGGAGTTTAATCCAGAGAAATGTAAAGTAATGTAATTTGGAAAGAGTGAGAGAAGAGTAAAAGGAAATTATGTGTTGAATGGTGAGAGGTTGAGTAAAGCATAGGAGGAAAACGATCTGGGTGTCATGGTCAGTGGAAATTTGATCCCAGAGAAACACATTAGCAGAACTACAGTGGAAACCTATAATTTCTTAAGCCCATAATTTGTTGAGAGGAATAAGGCCATCTTTTGAGTATAAGAATGAAAAGATGATCAGGAGGATGATTATATCACAGATTTGACCTAGACTGAGATATGCAGCTGTAGTGTGGTCATTCTACATGAAAAATGTAGATGTAATGAAGTTGGAGAAAGCTGAGAGATGGTACTAAGTGTCATTTGTCATATGAAGAGAGACTGGCAGAGTTGCACCCACCAATATTGGAAAAGCAGAGAAAGGGGAAACTTGACTGCAATATACAAAGCACAGGAGAAAGTGGAGGAGGTGGACCAGAATGACTTGATGGTTTGGGATACGTGAGGTATTAGAGGACATGGAAAGAGGCTGAAGAAGAGTGCTTGTAGAAGAGACATAAAAAAATATAGTTTCCCACACAGAAGTACAAATGCATAGAACAGTCTGGATAAGAAAATAGTAAGGAGGAGGCAGTAGACACCTGCCGAAACGATAATTACTCCCAGTGAGGTCTAAAGCAATGTTCAAGGGGTGCTGTGAACTTATCATTAAACCCAGCTGTGACCTCACTGAACGTTTCCCTTTGTGTCTCACAACACAAGGGGGCAGTCACAGCCTGCTCTCTAAAGATAACTCTCTTCCTCCACACAAAACTACAAGCATCTAATAACACACACACCCTTCACTCAAAAATTTCAAAATCATCATGGCCTTGGAGTCCCCATCTGGGGAGGGGACCATAGATGTCCCCAGGTTGAACTGCCTTTCTGTCAGCGACCCTAAGTGTCTTGACACCCCCCTCAACTTTTTCTTCATTAACTTCTGCAACATTCGCGGTCTACGATCAAATTTTCATTCAGTAGAACACCACCTCTCCTCTTCTAAACCTCATCTTCTTTTCCTCACTGAAACTCAGGTGTCTGAGGCAAATGACAGTAGCCCCTTTTCTGTTCCCTCCTACTTTCTCTATCCTCATTTTCGATCCAAAACCTGGATGCTGCATTTATGTGCGCAATGACTTAACCTGCTCTCGTGCCCATGCTCTTGAATCTTCCGAGTTTTCCACCATCTGGCTACGACTACAGTCACTCTCATACTAAATTTATTTGTGCTGTATACCTTTCACCTAACTCCTCTAGACTATAAGAAATTCTTTGACTACTTAACTTCCAAAGTGGAGCACATTCTGACCCTCTTCCCTTTTGCAGAGATCTCCATTCTTGGAGACTTCAATGTTCACCACCAGCTTTGGCTTTCCTCTCCCTTCACTGACCATCCTGGTGAACTAGCCAACAACTTTGCTATCCTCCATGATCTAGAGCAATTGGTGCAACACCCTACTCGTATTCCTGACCGTCTTGGAGATACGCCCAACATTCTTGACCTTTTCCTGATCCCTAATCCTTTTGCTTATGCTGTCACCCTTTCTTCTCTGTTGGGCTCCTCCGATCACAATCTCATATCTTTATCTTGTCCTATCACTCCAATCCCTCCTCAGGATCCCCCTAAACGAAGGTGCCTCAGGCGTTTTGCCTCTGCTAGTTGGGGGGACCTGAGGAGGTATTTTGCTGATTTTCCTTGGAATGACTACTGTTTCCAAGTCAGAGACCCGTCTTTGTGTGCTGAGCGCATAACAGAGGTGATAGTGTCTGGCATGGAGATGTACATTCCTCACTCTTTTTCTCGTCCTAAACCTTCAAAACCTTGGTTTAAAACAGCTTGTTCTCGTGCTATACATGATAGAGAGGTGGCCCACAAAAGGTACTTAAGCCTTCCATCACCAGAATCTCATGCACTTTATATTTCTGCCCGGAACCATGCCAAATCTGTTCTCCAACTAGCCAAAAATTCCTTCATTAAGAGAAAATGTCAAAACCTTTCAAGATCTAACTCCCCTCATGATTTCTGGCATCTAGCCAAAAATATCTCCAATAACTTTGCTTCTTCTTCTTTCCCTCCTCTATTTTAACCAGATGGCACCACTGCTATCACATCTATTCCTAAAGCTGAACTCTTTGCTCAAACCTTTGCTAAAAACTCCACCTTGGACAATTCTGGGCTTGTTCCTCCCTCTCCTCCATCCTCTGACTACTTCATGCCACCTATTAAAATTCTTTGCAATGATGTTTTTCATGCCCTCGCTGGCCTAAACCCCCGGAAGGCTTATGGACCTGATGGGGTCCCTCCTATTGTTCTCTGAAACTGTGCCTCCGTGTTTGCACCTTGCCTAGTCAAACTCTTTCAGCTCTGTCTGTCAACATCTACCTTTCCTTCTTGCTGGAAGTTTGCCTACATTCAACCTGTTCCTTAAAAGGGTGACTGTTCTAATCCCTCAAACTACCATCCTATTGCTTTAATTTCCTGCCTATCTAAAGTTTTTTAATCTATCCTGAACAGGAAGATTCTTAAACATCTATCACTTCAAACCTTCTATCTGATCGCCAGTATGAGTTCCGTCAAGGCCGCTCTACTGGTGATCTTCTGGCTTTCCTTACTGAGTCTTGGTCATCCTCTTTTAGGGATTTTGGTGAAACTTTTGCTGTTGCCTTGGACATATCAAAAGCTTTTGATAGAGTCTGGCACAAAGCTTTGATTTCCAAACTACCCTCCTACAGTTTCTATCCTTCTCTCTGTAACTTCATCTCAAGTTTCCTTTCTGACCGTTCTATTGCTGCTGTGGTAGACGGTCACTGTTCTTGTCCTAAATCTATTAACAGTGGTGTTCCTCAGGGTTCTGTCCTGTCACCCACTCTTTTCTTATTATTCATTAATGATCTTCTAAACCAAACTTCTTGTCCTATCCACTCCTACGCTGACGATACCACCCTGCACTTTTCCAAGTCTTTTCATAGATGTCCAACCCTTCAGGAGGTAAACATATCATGCAGGGAAGCCATAGAACTTCTGATCTTTTCTTCTGACTTCTGATCTTTCTAAAATTTCTGATTGGGGCAGAGCAAACTTGGTATTGTTCAATGCCTCAAAAACTCAATTCCTCCATCTATCAACTCAACACAACCTTCCAGACAACTATCCCCTCTTCTTCGATGACACTCAACTGTCCCCCTCTTCTACACTGAACATCCTCGGTCTGTCCTTTACTTATAATCTGAACTGGAAACTTCACATCTCATCTCTAGCTAAAACAGCTTCTATGAAGTTAGGTGTTCTGAGACGTCTCCGCCCGTTTTTCTCACCCCCCCAGCTGCTAACTCTGTACAAGGGCCTTATCCATCCATGTATGGAGTATGCTTCACATGTCTGGGGGGATCCACTCATACCGCTCTTCTAGACAGGGTGGAATCAAAAGCTTTTTGTCTCATCAACTCCTCTCCTCTAACTGACTGTCTTCAGCCTCTCTCTCACCGCCGCAATATTGCATATCTAGCTGTCTTCTACCGCTATTTTCATGCTAACTGCTCTTCTGATCCTGCTAACTGCATGCCTCCCCTCCTTCTGCGGCCTCGCTGCACAAGACTTTCTTCTTTCTCTCACCCCTATTCTGTCCACCTCTCTAATGCAAGAGTTAACCAGTATTCTCAATCATTCATCCCTTTCTCTGGTAAACTCTGGAACTCCCTGCCTGCTTCTGTATTTCCACCTTCCTATGACTTGAATTCCTTCAAGAGGGAGGTTTCAAGACACTTATTCATCAATTTTTGACCACTGCTTTGACCCTTTTATGGGACTGGCATTTCAGTGGGCATATTATTTTATTGGATTTTTGTTGCCCTTGGCCAGTGTCCTTCCTACATAAAAAAAAAAAAAAATGCAAGAAGTGTACATGGATTCAAGGCTAAACTGTATATTAAAAGATATGGAGATGGGACAGCACCGGCATACCTCTTGTCTCATAAAACTGGACTGCAGAGAACAACTGGCTTATAAAATTCAGTCTAGTGGTGACATCACTATCTCAGGGAAGAGTACCAAAAGATTGGAAGAGAGGAAATATTACACCAATATTCAGAGGAGGAAATAAGGAAAACCCACTAAATTATAGACCAGTGTCCTTGATTAGTGTTGTAGGAAAACTATGTGAAAGAAAAATAAAGGAAGGATGGATGGAGCACTTGGAAAGAGATAAAGTTTTGGTAAATTGTCAATTTGGATTTAGGAGGGGAAGATCATGCTCCATGAACTTATTGTCCTTTTATTCAAGACATTGTGCAGGAGAGAGATGGATGGGTGGATGGTGTCTACTTAGACATGAAGAAAGCATTTGACAAAGTACCACAATTAAGATAAAAAATTATGGAAAAATTAGAGGAAGACTGCTGGAGTGGATGGAGGATTATCTGGATGATAGAGAGACGAGAACAGTAATACAAGACCAGAATTCATCTTGGCTGAAAGTAACTAGTGTTGTCCCACAGAGATCAGTGTTGGGACTGATAATGTTTGTAATGTATGTGAATGACATAAATGAAGAAATAGACAGTTACATGAACTTATTTGCAGATTATGCTAAACTGATGAAAAAGGTAGAAAATGTAAATGACTGTATGGTACTGCAAGATAATTTAAATAAGATAAAAAAGATGAAGTTAACCTTGGCAAATGGAATTCAATTTAAGTAAATGTAAAGTAATGGAGTTTGGTTAGAATAAGAAAAGAATACAATATCATTATGAGATGGATGGTGTGAAGAGAAATTAAAAGAGGAAATGGATTTGGGAATAACAGTTACTGAAAATCTGACTCCAGACAGACACATTGATAAAATTACTGGAGAGATGATGAATTTGTTAAAAAGAATAAGAATGGCATTCTCATATTCAGATGAAGGAGTGATAAAAAAGTTGTCAATTTCCATGATAAGACCAAAATTGGAATATGTGGCAGTGGTGTGGTCTCCTCATACAAAGAGGAATATTACAAAATTAGGGAGTACAAAGAGCAGTCGCTAAGATGGTTCTGGAGTTGAGTAAGTTGACCTATGAAGAGAGATTAAGAATGTTGGAAATTCCTACCCTTGAAAATAGGAGAGAGAGAGAGAGAGGGGATTTAATAAACATCTATAGAATGGTAAGGAAAATGTGGACAAAGAATGTTTTATAACTTTAGACACAGAGTACAAAGGGACACAATAAGAAGATGAAGAAAGTTAACTGTAGAAGAGACATTAAGAAGTATAGTTTTCCACACAGAAGTGTGAACAAATGGAATGAACTTAGTGAAGACGTTGTTAATGCCATAACTGTCCATGCTTTTAAGACCAAACTGGATAGATATAGAGATGGAATACTATGAGATTACTCCCCTCCCATAAACCACAACTAGGTAAATACACACACAGGTCACAAGCATGCATGAGGTCATAAATTACTCAAGGAGTGATTTATCAGATGTGATAAAAAAATTCTACAAATACCCCAACACAAAGTTGTATAGAAAAGAAAGGTTTACAAGACTCAACATGATCTGACCCATTTGCAGTCACCTTACTACTCAGTCATGGACAAAATAATACTAAGCAAAATAATCAAACAAATAAAAGAAAGGTTTATAATATTTTAAGTTTTCTTGATCCACATCACACTAACACTTCTGGAAAATCTTTATCCCCTTAATAAGGATCCACTTATCTACAAGTGCCACCTCAGGGCTCCTCCCTAGATGGCCTGTAGACTGTACACAGGGACTTTTACAATACCTGAAATGCAGGGGAGTAATATGTTGTGACCCTTCACAAAGGAGCATCTCAGGCTGCTGCCTCACACCAGCATGGTCTGTGGTTGGGGAATTGTCCTCTCCAGGCTTTACTCCAGATGCTGAGGATTGTGGAAAGATAGAGACGACTAAGTTATATAGAGGAGACTAAATTAAGGTGCCAATCTCAATAGAATATGATTATGAAGAAAGAATTAATCAAAATTTGATAAGTGTCATGAGACCATCTTCTTGAAAGAATTAAGTTACAGGCAGGGGGAAATACAGGATCAGGCAGGGAGTTCCTAAGCTCAACAGTTAAAGGGATTAAGACTGATGATACTGGGAGGTGGACAGAATAGAAGCAAGCCTTGTGCCACGAGACCACAACAGGAGGGGAGGCAGACGGTTAAGATGATCAGAAGACCAGCTGCCATGCAAGAAACTACAGAAGATAGCAAGAGATGCAACATTGCAAGAGAGAGAGAGAGAGAGAGAGAGAGAGAGAGAGAGAGAGAGAGAGAGAGAGAGAGAGAGAGAGAGAGAGAGAGAGAGAGAGAGAGAGAGAGAGAGAGAGAGGCAGGCAGGCAGTCTGAAGACGGTCAGTCAGAGGAGTTGATGAGATGAAATGCTTTTGATTCCACCCTATCCAGCTGAGCAATATGAGTGGAGTACCCCCATACATGTGAGGCATACACCATACATGGATGGATAAGGCCCCTGTACAGAGTTAGCATTGGGTGAGGAAAACTAGCAGAGACAACTCGGAGCACTTAACTGTTTTAGCTAGAGATGAGATGTGAAGTTTCCAGTTTAGATTACTAGTAAAGGACAGACCAAGGATGTTCAGTGTAATAGAGGGGACAGTTGAGGGTCACTGAAGAGGAAGGAATAGTTGTCTGGAAGGTTGTGTTTATTTGTTAGATGTAGAACCTGGATTCTTGAGGCACTAAACAACACTTAATTTTGCTCTCTCTCAATCACAGGTTTTAGAAAGGTCAGAAATCAGGCATTGTGTAGCTTCTCTGAGTGAATTGTTACATTCCTGAATGCTTGGACATCTGCAAAAAGATGTAGAAAGATACAGAGTGATACCATCAGCATAAGGGTGAACATGACGAGTTTTGGTTAGAAAATTATTGATGAATACCAGAAAGAGTGGGTGACAGGACAGATCCCTGAGAGAAGAAGAATGGTGACCAGTTAGAAGATAACTGATGAATACCAGAAAGAGTGGGTGACAGGACAGATCCCTGAGAGGACAAGAATGGTGACCAGTTAGAAGATAACTGATGAATACCAGAAAGAGTGGGTGACAGGACATATCTCTGAGAGGACAAGAATGGTGACCAGTTAGAAGATAACTGATGAATACCAGAAAGAGTGGGTGACAGGACAGATCCCTGAGGAACATGACTTAGGAGAAGAATGGTGACTCTATCACTGGAGCAATAGAACAGTTAGAAAAGAAACTTGAGATTAAGTTACAGAGAAGGATAAGAGAGTACAAAGAAGAGTTGGATGATGGTGTTTACAGGGCACAGCACAGACCTAGGTAATTACAGTACACATTAAATACCTGGGGACTTTTACAATACCTTAAATGCATTCCTTACTGACAGTGGAGAGAGGCAGGGGAGTGATATGGTGTGACTTTTCACAAAGGAGCACATCAAGGGGAGTGATATGGTGTGACTCTTCACAAAGGAGCACCTCAGGCTGCTGCCTCACGCCAGCATGGTCTATGGTTGGGGAAGTGTCCTCTCCAGGCTCCTCCCCAGATGCCGTGGATTCTGGAAAGACAGAGACAGCAGAAGCACTCCCTGCAGCTGAAGGCAGCAGCATTTGGCCATAAAGTTGTGCTTGCTCCTGTGCAGTACTGGGGGATTTATAAGGTTTAATTAATGCAATTTATTTTGAAGGAGTTTTCCATTTGTGGTGGCGTACACAGTTATCTAGGATGCTGGGTATGTCATAAGGCCCAAGCCAGTCCTCCTCAAGCCAGGGACCTTTCCTTCCTTGCTTTCTATTATTCTTTACAACAACTTTCATTCCAATCTTAAAGTCAAATGACTTATGTCCTTTAGCTTTCCTCATTTTATATTATTACTTTTGTTCAGCTTGTGCTTTAACAACATGACTGTCAACTTTTTCTTTTATGGCTGTCAAGCGACTCTTTCTTGACTCCAATGACTCATGAGGGGCTCAAATTTGGGAATTCTAAAATATCAACTTTTTCATGAAGATCATTTTGGTGCAGTTCAACAAACAGTGTTGGGTGTATACCAAACATCAACAAAGAGGGAGAACACTTTGTTGAAGCTTGAACTGATGTTCATATACCATATAGAGCAGCCTCTGAGTGTCTGTCCCAGTCATCCTGATTCTCATTTACCAATTTAGTTAAAGTGACCTTCAGCATCTGGCTGGTCCTCTCATCCTGACCATTAGTTTGGGGGTGGCAAGCAAGTGTTACAAGTGTTCACTATGACAATCGAAAAGAGTGTCATTTAATGTATTACAGAACTCCTTTCCCTGAGCAGTTAAGGTTTTTCCTGGGGGACCAAAACAAGTGGAAAATACTCTTCATTACATCACATACCAGGTCAGCAGATTTTGAAGGCAATGAAAATGCCTATATAAATTTGGAGCGCAAGTCTGATAAAGTAAGGATGCCATTGTTGCCTGAATGAGTTTCTTTTAGGGTCCTATCAAATCTACATCAACCATCTGCCAAGGGCCTTCACTCTTAATAGGATTCAGGACTGGTGCTACAGTTTTCATCTTTTCAGATCTCTGACATCAATCACACTCACCTGTCCAATTCACTACATCTTTCTTAATGCCTATGCAATAAAATCTCTGTAATTTTGGCAATAGTCTTACTGATGCCCATGTGAGCTCTTCTCTACTGGAGTCATGAACATCCTGAAATACTTTCCTTTTCTGCTCCCCAGTGAATATGACCACTTTCACCTGAACTAGTCCTCCTTCCTTTGCTCTGCAAATGAACTGGAGTCTGTCTGGGCTACCATCTGCAATTTTTAGTAATCCTAATACCATGCAATCACAAAGCGTGCCATGGGAAGGAGGGAGACCAATATAGAATTTTTTTTTCTTTTATGTATGAGCCAAGGGCAATAAAGAAAAAAAAAGGCACACTAAGGTGCCAGCTCCTGAAGAAAAGAGCCAAAATGATTTCCAAAATTGAAGAAGTGGCATAAGGCCTCCCTCTTGAAAGCAGAGAAAAGCTGGGAAAACAGAGAAGCTGGCATAGAGTTCCAGAGTTTACCAGTGAAAGGGAAGATTAAGAATACTGGTTAACTCTTGCACTTGGGAGGTGGACAGAATACTAGAAAACTTTGTATAATGAGACCACAAGAGGTGGGGAGGCATGCAGTTAGCATGAAAGAAACTAAAGATACCAAGAGATGCAACATTGCAGCAGAGAGAGAGAGAGAGAGAGAGAGAGAGAGAGAGAGAGAGAGAGAGAGAGAGAGAGAGAGAGAGAGAGAGAGAGAGAGAGAGAGTTTGTTTCAGCTCCCTTACACATTTTCACTGTTGTTCCTGCAGTAAATCTTTCCAAGCTCTCCTTCCACACACACACACACACACACATTCCTTCTAACACCTGTGCTCCTACATTATCAACTTTAACATCCTAAAATGCTTTTCTATCCACTCTGTTACAAGCCTTCTCTAGATGAATGCTACATGTAATATTTATGTTTATCTTTGCATGCCTCTATTATAATTGTGATTGTAAATATATGCTCCACAACACTTTTCTTTCTTGAAACTTCCCTGTTCCCCAATGACCATCACCTCTATCAATAACTTCCATCAATCTCTCAGTCAAGACTCTCCCACAGACTTTTCCTGACACACTAAGCAAACTTATTTATCCCCTGTAGCCTTTTTGTACATTCCTGCAGCCTTTCCCTTTATATATACGTACAATAACTGCCTCCATCCATTCATCAGGTCCTGCCTCCTCTCCTTGTTTCCATGCCAATTCATGTAATTCAAATCATCCAGTCTGCTATCACTTTTCTAGTTATTCCATCAGTGTCTATAGCTTTGCCACACCATCACAACTATTGTTTTCTTCATCTCCCTAACAATTTCTCTCATTCTCTACGTGCTTCTATACACATGCTAATTACTATTGCTTCTCCTGTCATCTTATTCATTTGACAATCAAAGTCTTCTCCAAGTAACTTTTTCTTGCTTTCTTGCACTTTTTTCTTGCTGTTTACAAGAATTTTATACCCTCTCTACTCACACAGTCCCATGCTCTTCTTCCCCCTCTCTTTCGTCACTTCCTGCCATAACAACTTATTGTCATTGGTTTTCTTACACTGAGCTTTCTATCAAACTTCTCATCCACTCTCTTCTTACTTTTTCTTAGGAGTTCCTTTAATTTTATATTCCAAGACTTACATTCTAATTTTTCCTCATTTTAATTTCCTCTGACACATTTCTCTGCACCATTTTCTCATAGGCCCTCTTCTCTTCCACAGCCACATCCATCTCAGCCATGCACTTTATTAACTCGTATCCCCAAGACTCCTTGCAGCTGCCTTGTAATTACCATATCACTGAATACTTTTTAACATCTTTACCCTCTGAGCCCTCCCCAACTATCTCTAACTTCTGTCTTTCACATACCTTCTCACATTCCTCTCTACTACACACCTTCCTGTCCAGCTATTTAAATAACTTTCCACCAATGTGCATATCGCCGATATATCTTTCGTTTTCATCACGGCATTGTGGTCTGACCAAAGTTCCATTTAACTCTGTGGGACACACCCATCCAACATCCCTTGGCATGCCACACATTTCCTTAATTCATCTCTCACCCACTGCTAAACACTCAATCAGACTTTTCTGTTCCCCATTTTTATCTCGATATCTCCTCCACGTGAACCTGTGGATCACTAAGGTGTAAGTTTCTTTTAGCACACAACCCTCAAATCCATGCATACGTAACTATCCCACCACAAGTTTGTTCAATGTAACATGACTTGTTCTCTATGCTGCACATACAGGAATGAAATATATGCAGCACTCAATCCCCTATTCATTAACTCACAAACATTATATCAGGATGGCACAATAACGTCAATTTGGGCTTGTTCCTTGACTTAGGCCAAGAGTATGTTGTGTTGCGGACCAGATACATGTTCATTACAGCATGATTCGCTGTTTACTGCACTTTCAGTAGTAAGGTATATGAAACATTAAATTCTCTATCTATTTACAAACAAAAAATACCTCAATATGTCATAATGACGCCAAAATGAGCTTCTTTCCCGTGCAGTCATGGTGCCATCACTATTTAAGGACTAAACATACCTGTAATACTTCATATTTGCTTACTTTCCTCTGCACACAATATTTTTTACTGCATATACAACATTGCGATACATACATTACTAGTAACTGTAAACACTAAGCATGCACACCTTGCCCACATTTCCGTTGTAAGCTGCCACGCCACACTTAATTAGGTTACATCAAGTCGTGGCGTCGTCTGCTGCCGGGCCGGGGATGCACAGAAGACGCACCCAAACAGAACACAACAGAACAGATAGAAAGTTGGTGAAGGGTAAAGAGTTTGGACAGAAGACAAAAAGAGGGGAAAATGAAAGACAGTAAGAGAATGAATGTTTGTGGGCAGACCACAATACTATTTTTCTTTTGTTGATTGTAACTCCAAGCTCTGTCGAGCTCCAGCCCCCACCAGCAAGTTGCCTCCCGCCATGCCAGTCTTGACAAAACTGGCTTTTAGGTCTAAGGAAGTCATGAGACTACTTTTAGCACTCGACTACCATGGCGGCACGGATCCGCTTGGGATGTTTCCTATGTTTCTGAAGGAAACAGCTGCAGTTCTTGCTCCCAAACTGAGTGCAGTCTTCAGACGCCTAATCCTGACCGGTAGTTTCCCCATGTGCTGGAGAAATGCGAACATCACAGCGATCCCTAAAGGCTCTCCATCATCTGATGCTAGCAACTATAGACCAATCTCTATCACGCCGTTACTTTCTAAGATCTTTGAACATGTTATTTCTGGTCGTCTCTCTCGTTACCTTGAACACTCATTTGATACCAGCTAATCAGTTTGCTTATCGGAAGAACCTAGGGACTACGGATGCGCTACTCACTATCTCTCATAAGATTCAGCAAGCTCTTGACTGTGGGCATGAAGCCAGGGTAGTCCAACTTGATTTCTCTGCAGCTTTTGACCGAGTCAACCATGCCGGTCTTCTCAGGAAGCTGCAATCTTTTGGTGTCGGTGGCCCGGTACTGTCCATCTTGACTCAATTTTTGACCCACCGCACCAACCGTGTGTGCGTTGATAGTTGCTACAGTGACTGGTACAGCGTCCACTCAGGTGTTCCCCAGGGTAGCGTACTGGGACCTCTGCTGTTCAATGTCTACACTTCCGATCTACTACAAATCACTAGCAATCCTATTTACGGATATGCAGATGATGTGACACTTGTTGCTACTGTTGAGTCACCGAATTCACGTCTTGATGTTAGTACATCCCTGAATGAGGATCTCAGACGTATATCTGACTGGTGTCGCACCTGGAACATGAAACTGAATGCATCAAAATCAAAATGCTTGTGTATTTCACGCTCTCGCACGCTAAATCCCCTTCACGGCCCTCTGCTTGTTGATGGCGCGCCTCTGACAGTACGTGATGAGCTTGATATTTTGGGTGTCAGATTCGACTCAAAACTGTCTTTTGAACGGCACATCAGGCGTCTTGTCAGTTCTGCCTCGCAAAAGCTTGGCGTTGTGAGGAAGGCTTACCGGATTTTTGGTGACCAGTCTATCTCTGCCAGCTGCTTCCGGTGTTTTATTCTTCCACTGCTGGAGTACTGTGCTCCCGTATGGTCTTCCGCAGCTGTGTCCCACCTCCGTCTCATTGACAGAGTTGTCTCCTCCGCTAGGTTCCTCTGTGGTGGCGAAGCAGCTTGGGATCTTGGTCACCGACGCAATGTCAGCAGTGTCTGCATGCTATATAAGATCCATGCCAACCAGCTTCACCCGCTGAATGCCTCCATCCCAAATGCATTTGTGCCCACCAGAAACACTCGACTTGCGTCAAATTCACATGCGCGCTGCTTACAGCAGGTTAGGTGTCACACCAGTCAGTTTCAGCGAAACTTTGTTCCTTGTGCTGTAAGACTTTGGAACATGCTTGACGAGGGCACATGCACTGCGAGTGATGTGCAAAAATTCAAGTCTGCTTCGAACAAAATCTTGAAGAGTCTAGTCAATTAAACTCTGGTTGCTTTTGCAGCTATACCTGTGATAAATTATGTAACTATACCTGTGATTTTATACCATCAAGTTTTAAGTAGTTATACTACATTTACTCGTGTTGTCTGACATATATTAAATAAGTCAGAATTGTTGATTTTTTTTTGTTGAATTTTTTTGTGAGTTTTAATAATTCTCAGTTCGTTGAGGCGTTCTTTATAATTGTTTAACCTATTTTCTCCTCCTGCTGTGATTTCATCCTACTATTGTGCTAATTGCTTTTCCTTTCTTCTTTCTACGGTCAAGGTGGGTGGGGGTTGTCATCTGGCAACTTATAGCGCTTGCGCTCGTCCCACTCTGCCTTCTCCGTTATGTTTAATAATAATAATAATAATATTGAGAAGGCATTTTTACCCTGCCTAAAAGGTTGCCTTTAATTATTTATTTATTTTTTCCGTATAACAAGTAGAACCCAACTAAACAGTGTCCACGCCACATTTTATTCTGGCCGCCTGACATCCACGGAACTAGCCCTCCGCCTGATGATAAGGCATAATTTTCCAAACTCCTTAATAGTTTAGACCCCTTCTACATTCACAAATTATTCTTGAAATTTCTGCTAATGGTCCCACGTACTCCTGGATTCTAACAATGTCTAATAATAATTTTTGGATCTGAATATTAATAAAGAATTTCTCTCAAAATAAAGAATATTATCAGTACTGGCATATTTTCTCTTAATTTACAATGTTTTGTGATTGGGATTTTTCCTGTGGCTGGCCCAGGAGAACCCGGAAATATGTTTCTTTCCAGTACCTTGTAAACTAAGGGATATTACGCTGCACAATCTCAAAATATCAACAATTAATTTAACAATTTGTAGCTTATAATTTCATTTAATTTTCTTGTAATAACATCTTACTGATTCCAAAAGTATATACAAAAATTTTGTTTACACGACTAAGAAGAAAGTAAATTTTTATATTCATGACCGTTCCTTTAGGCTATAAAAATATTTCATGGGCTTATTATTATTTGGATGGTATTGTCTTTCCTCTATTTTTTTTTTTCTAATTGGTATTTAGTGCCATGACACCCACACAAGCAAACCTCTGCCTATAACGTGTGCTGCTCATCGCTTGCATCTTGAAACACGATTCCTTCGTATATATTGGCTAATTACCTGTTTATTCGTAATGACAAACTTTTGTAGATGATTCTAAATAAAAGAACTGCACCTATGAGGCAAGGCTGTACAGAAGGCTGTCCCGCCTGCTGCCCCAGCCAGGCGTCGCTGCAGCCGCCCACCAGGTAGAGAGAGAGAGAGAGAGAGAGAGAGAGAGAGAGAGAGAGAGAGAGAATTAATATGGTTTTCAATTATTATTATTATTGTTATTATTATTATTATTATTTTTATTATTATTATGAGAGAGAGAGAGAGAGAGAGAGAGAGAGAGAGAGAGAGAGAGAGAGAGAGAGAGAGAGAGAGAGAGAGAGAGAGAATTAATATGGTTTTCAATTATTATTATTATTATTATTATTATTATTATTATTATTATTATTATGAGAGAGAGAGAGAGAGAGAGAGAGAGAGAGAGAGAGAGAGAGA